>NC_047141.1:3749588-4049588 GCF_009829125.3 Periophthalmus magnuspinnatus
TAGTAGCAGTAGTAGTAGTAGTAGTAGCAGTAGTAGTAGTAGTGGTAGTAGTAGTAGTAGTAGCAGTAGTAGTAGTAGCAGTAGTAGTAGTAGTAGTAGTAGTAGTAGTAGTAGTAGCAGTAGTAGTAGTAGTAGTAGTAGTAGTAGTAGTAGTAGCAGTAGTAGTAGTAGTAGCAGTAGTAGTAGTAGTAGTAGCAGTAGTAGTAGTAGCGGTAGTAGTAGTAGTAGTAGCAGTAGTAGTAGTAGCAGTAGTAGTAGTAGTAGTAGTAGTAGTAGTAGCAGTAGTAGTAGTAGCGGTAGTAGTAGTAGTAGTAGCAGTAGTAGTAGTAGCAGTAGTAGTAGTAGTAGTAGTAGTAGTAGTAGCAGTAGTAGTAGTAGTAGTAGTAGTAGCATACATACCCTGTAGTACAGATGTCCCTGGGCTCACAGTCTCTGGGACATTGTCTCTGGTGTAAATGGACTGGAGGAACTCAGGAGTACAGTCATTTACATCTGTGATGTGAACCACCACCTGTAACACACATACAGTACATCCCCCTAATAACAACACAAACCAGGAACCATCAGGAACCAACCTCCACCTGCAGCAAGAACCAACCTCCACCTGCAGCAAGAACCAACCTCCACCTGCAGCAAGAACCAACCTCCACCTGCAGCAAGAACCAACCTCCACCTGCAGCAAGAACCAACCTCTGTAACCTCTCACTCCTCCTCTCCACTTTCTCCTCTGTTCTTCTCTCTCTCATCCCCTCTCCTCTTTCTTCCCCCTCGCTCTCCTTTCCTCTTTGTCCTCTCTTCTCTCGCTCTGTCTGTCTCTCTCTTTCTGTCTATCTCTCTCTCTCCTCTCTCCCCTCTTTATCCCCCCTCCCTCTTCTCCTCTTTCTCCTTTCCTCTCTTCTCCTCTCCTCTTTTCCTCTCCTCTAAACCAGGATTTTCTGTGAAGGATCAGGAGCCACTGGGACCAGATCTGAACTGGTTTAACACGGTCTAAGTCTAGCTCCAGGACTCTGCGAGGGCGAGATAACAGGATCAACAGGACTAAAGCAGAACTCAACCAGGACTATACCAGGACTACACCAGGACTACACCAGGACTACACCAGGACTACACCAGGACTACACCAGGACTACACCAGGACTAAACCAGGACCTGTGCTTGGTCAATGTTCGCCAAAACATACAAAATGTTAATTTTGTTTGATAGTGTGGGGTGATAGTGCTCTGAAGGGGGAGGGACTTAGCTCTCTGTTATGTGGATTTGTGTTTTGTCTCATTCACATGTTTGAGTAACACTTTACTATTAGTCTGTAACATCTTCAAAGCTCAAAATGCTCAGTTCCACCTTGTGATGTCATGAAGTGGTAGTTTCCAAATAATTCTAGTGAAGGTGTATGGGGTTTAAAAACACAGTGGAGCACTTCCTGTATTACATGATGACATCACAAGGTGGAACAGAGTGTTTTCAGTTTGAGAGCTGTCTAAATATGCAGCGTTTGTGTGTTAAACGTGTGAATGAAACAAAACACAACTCCAGGAATGTTTATGATGAGGAAACTCCATTATATCAGATCAGAAATAACCTAAAACGGGCTCTTTAAATAGAACATTTGTATTGCAGCTGTTCCTCTAAAAGCCTCCCTGTGTGAGGTAAACTGCTTTCCTCCACAGATTTCGCAGACGCTTCAGTAGATTTTGGTTCTTCAGGAGACGTTGCATCAGTGCATTTGAATCAGCTCATCTCGTTTTCATGAGCTCAGAAACATGATGTAACGGCACCACAAATATACAAGAAGCAGACTCCACATGGGCCCCGACCAGAGCCTCCACCCGCTGACACACGCACAAATGAAGACGGAAAAATAATTACACAAAAAAAAAATAAACCATGAGACTGAAATGGCTCTGTACACACAAAGATGAATAATTCCCTCGCCCCCAGTGTGTGTGTACATAATGTGTGTGAATGTGTGAGTGGTTCATTGTCGTAAAGTGCTTGAAAGGTAGAAAAGTGCAATATAAATGTGAATATTTACCATTTACCAACACGAAGGCAGAGGTCACGGTGGTAAAAGTAGGTGGCGCTGTTGCCTCACAGCGAGGTGGTCTCAGGTTTGATTCCCAAACTCTGTGGGGCTAAGCCTTTGTTGAATTTCTTGCACAGTGCAGGTATTTGGTGTTTTAATAGCATCATCTACTGCTCTTAGTCATCTTTTTGGCAACTTTAGTGAAAACTAGGTGGACACTGCAATTTAAAGTGCTATGTGACGTCACAGAGAACTGCCCTGATTACAGTCATGTGTTTGAGGTGTGTATAACCCCGCCCCTCGCACCCCCTCACTCTCCCCTTTAGTCCTCCTGACCCCGCCCCTCGCACCCCTCACTCTCCCCTTTAGTCCTCTAGACCCCGCCCCTTTTACCCCTCACTTTCCCCTTTAGTCCTCTAGACCCCACCCCTCACACCCCCTCACTCTCCCCTTTAGTCCTCCTGACCCCACCCCTCGCACCCCCTCACTCTCCCCTTTAGTCCTCCTGACCCCACCCCTCGCACCCCCTCACTCTCCCCTTTAGTCCTCCAGGTAGTGCCCAATTTAGAATCTCTATTTGAAATCTGGTTGTGGGAGGTCATTTGTCTGTGGGAGTTGTAGTTTTTTAGCATGTGTTGTTGTAGTCCTCACCTCAGTCACCGCGCTGAGTCCGGTCTCCTCCTCCGCCGCTCGGACTTGCAGAGCGTGGATGTTGTATCCGCTCTCGTAGTCCACGTTCCGGGTCAAGCTCAGCGTTCCCGTCGCCTGGTTCACACTGAACAGGTTTCCAGGGTTCAGCAGCAGGATGTAGGAAAGGGGGCGGGACTGAAAAGAGACCGCCTCCACCACGCCCACTCTGAGGAGGGAACACAAAATGCCACTGTTAGAGAAATGACTTGCCCAATGACACAATGGCCGTGGCAATAATGCAGTGGCAGGAGCAGGGATCTAGTGGAGTTTACGTTTCGATTGGAGTTACACTTTGTCAGACGTAGACGAAGTGGATCTTTAATTGAATCATGCTTTTGTTTTTATAGGAAAATGTAATGATGTTTTCAGGTCAGGGACGAAACTCGGAAATACAAACACAATCCACCGAAGCATGTGCAAATACGAATACAGAATGATCTCAGATGTTCAGTCCGTGCTGCTTTTCAGTGGTGTGTTTTCAAGCGTCAGCACGGTGCCAGTCTGGTTTTGAAAAAGTGGAACTGTTGCTGTTTGACGCACCGCATCAGCCAATCAACGACAACGCTCCAGAGGCATGGTCACGTCATTATCCACGAGCGATCGCCTCCGTTGATGGTTTTGTGTAATAAGTCACTCTCTCAACCAGGTCTGCGGCTTAACAAAGAGACAAACCATCCAAAGGCACACGCAGACCACAACGGACGCCCTGAATGTGTCTGAGGCGTCCTCAAATACAAAGACGTCCAATTAGAGGCGTCCAAAGAGATGTCGATGCTGCGGTCTGAATGTCTTGTTTGTGAATCTCAAACGCAGACTGTGTAAAGAAGTGGACTAAGTGAGTGTGACGTCGCCCACAGCGTTCAGCTCCAGTCAAATGAAGCTAATCGAGGCTAGAGCGGTTATAGCGGCTAATATGGAGCAGAGTTGCATATTTGGAAGTGCAAGCGCAGGTATCTTAGCAACCAAGGAGCCAATCAGGAGTGAGGGCACTGAAGGTAACGCCCCTTCCCGCCTGCACCACTGGTTTAGCAGGAAGCGGGCACTTAGCAACGCTGTCAATCAAACCTGTTGCTAACGCTGGCGACCTCGCAAAAAGAAGGCGTCTGATTTGTCTGTTATTAATGTTCATATCTTGATTTAGGGACAAAGTAGTGAAAACCCAGGATCACGTAGAGCAGGCGAATGGACTTCATCACTGATAGAAACAATCAGGGGAAAAAACAAAAAACAAAAAAAAAAACATTTGGGAATTTGACTTTATTAAATGATTGAAATGTGAAAACAATGAGAGCCAATAAAAGGGAAAAAGCTGCAGAGACAAAAGAGACGATCTGAGAAGAAAGAGAACAACGGAGCCCCCGCGGCAAAACAACAGAGAGAGAGAGAGAGAGAGAGCAGGAAGAAGGGATGGAGAGAGAAGGGGGCGTGAGAAAGGAGAGGGGGGTTAGGAAGGAAAGTAAGACAGGGATGAGAAAGTGAGGAGAGGAAGGAGAGATAAACAGAGAGAGAAGGGAAGGGTGGAGAGAGGGAGAGGGAGGAGGGATGTGAGAGAGATGGAGGGTGTGAAGAAGAGGATGGTGAGAGGAGGAGGAGGAGGGGTGAGAGGGGGCAGATGTGCGTTGCCCTGGGGCAGAGACGAGACTCGGAAGAAAATTCAAATATTTATTAAAATGAGCAGCAGCGACAACAGAGGGATAAACATGAGGAAGAGGAGGAAGAGGAGGAAGAGGAGCCAGAGGAGCCAGAGGAGCCAGAGGAGCCAGAGGAGCCAGAGGAGCCAGAGGAGCCAGAGGAGCCAGAGGAGCCAGAGGAGCCAGAGGAGCCAGAGGGCAGAGACCAGACCAAGACCAAGTCAAGATCAGGAACTGTGCCAGGGACCAGACCAGAGACCAGACCAGAGACTAAACCAGAGACTAGACCAGAGACTAGACCAGAGACTAGACCAGAGACTAGACCAGAGACTAGACCAGAGACTAGACCAGAGACTAAACCAGAGACTAAACCAGAGACCAGACCAGAGACTAGACCAGAGACTAGACCAGAGACTAGACCAGAGACTAAACCAGAGACCAGACCAGAGACTAAACCAGAGACTAGACCAGAGACTAAACCAGAGACCAGACCAGAGACTAGACCAGAGACTAAACCAGAGACTAGACCAGAGACTAGACCAGAGACTAGACCAGAGACTAAACCAGAGACTAGACCAGAGACTAGACCAGAGACTAGACCAGAGACTAAACCAGAGACTAGACCAGAGACTAGACCAGAGACTAGACCAGAGACTAGACCAGAGACCAGACCAGAGACTAAACCGGAGACCAGACCAGAAACCAGACCAGAGACCAGACCAGAGACCAGACCGGAGACCAGACCAGAAACCAGACCAGAGACCAGACCAGAGACTAAACCAGAGACTAGACCAGAGACTAAACCAGAGACCAGACCAGAGACCAGACCAGAGACCAGACCAGAGACTAAACCAGAGACTAGACCAGAGACTAAACCAGAGACCAGACCAGAGACCAGACCAGAGACCAGACCAGAGACTAAACCAGAGACTAGACCAGAGACTAAACCAGAGACTAGACCAGAGACTAGACCAGAGACTAGACCAGAGACTAGACCAGAGACTAAACCAGAGACTAGACCAGAGACTAAACCAGAGACTAGACCAGAGACTAAACCAGAGACTAGACCAGAGACTAGACCAGAGACTAGACCAGAGACTAAACCAGAGACTAGACCAGAGACTAAACCAGAGACTAGACCAGAGACTAAACCGGAGACCAGACCAGAGACCAGACCAGAGACCAGACCAGAGACTAAACCAGAGACTAGACCAGAGACTAGACCAGAGACTAGACCAGAGACTAGACCAGAGACTAGACCAGAGACTAGACCAGAGACTAAACCAGAGACTAAACCAGAGACCAGACCAGAGACTAGACCAGAGACTAGACCAGAGACTAGACCAGAGACTAAACCAGAGACCAGACCAGAGACTAAACCAGAGACTAGACCAGAGACTAAACCAGAGACCAGACCAGAGACTAGACCAGAGACTAAACCAGAGACCAGACCAGAGATTAAACCAGAGACTAGACCAGAGACTAAACCAAAGACTAGACCAGAGACTAGACCAGAGACTAGACCAGAGACTAAACCAGAGACTAGACCAGAGACTAGACCAGAGACTAGACCAGAGACTAAACCAGAGACTAGACCAGAGACTAGACCAGAGACTAGACCAGAGACTAGACCAGAGACCAGACCAGAGACTAAACCGGAGACCAGACCAGAAACCAGACCAGAGACCAGACCAGAGACCAGACCGGAGACCAGACCAGAAACCAGACCAGAGACCAGACCAGAGACTAAACCAGAGACTAGACCAGAGACTAAACCAGAGACCAGACCAGAGACCAGACCAGAGACCAGACCAGAGACTAAACCAGAGACCAGACCAGAGACCAGACCAGAGACTAAACCGGAGACCAGACCAGAAACCAGACCAGAGACCAGACCAGAGACCAGACCAGAGACTAAACCAGAGACTAGACCAGAGACTAAACCAGAGACCAGACCAGAGACTAGACCAGAGACTAAACCAGAGACTAGACCAGAGACTAGACCAGAGACTAGACCAGAGACTAAACCAGAGACTAGACCAGAGACTAAACCGGAGACCAGACCAGAGACCAGACCAGAGACTAAACCGGAGACCAGACCAGAAACCAGACCAGAGACCAGACCAGAGACCAGACCAGAGACTAAACCAGAGACTAGACCAGAGACTAAACCAGAGACCAGACCAGAGACTAGACCAGAGACTAAACCAGAGACTAGACCAGAGACCAGACCAGAGACTAGACCAGAGACTAGACCAGAGACTAAACCAGAGACCAGACCAGAGACTAGACCAGAGACTAAACCAGAGACTAGACCAGAGACTAAACCAGAGACCAGACCAGAGACTAGACCAGAGACTAAACCAGAGACTGGACCAGAGACCAGACCAGATATTAAACCGCCAGGACCAGGGACTAGACCAGGATTGAAAACTAAACTAAACTAAAGTCTAAATAGAGGTGGGCGATATTGATAAAATGTAATACTTTAATTTTTTTTTTAATTTGACATTCTAATGTTGACTATCTAGAACTAAACCAGGACGAAATCAGGAAAAAAACAGGACAAAACCAGGTCTAAGGACTAGAAATCAACTCAAAAACAATATAATGAGTCCTAAAACCCAAGTCTGACCTTTGAAAAACCAAATGAGTCTGAATGAAGCGAAGATGAGAGGACAGATCTGGCTCTGGTGGGGTCTCTGGTTTAGGCCAAATGAACTTTCTCTGCCAGGTTTAAAATTACACTTCTGCTTTGATGAAGTCTGCAGCGAGCACAAGTTAACGAGCTGCTAATTAAGGAGCAGAGATGGAGATGTTTTGGGACCTTCTCCAAATCTGAGCCAGGGTCCAAGCCAGGGTCTGAGCTGGGGTCCGAGCCAAGGTCCAGACCTAAACTGGAGGAATGGTCTGTGGGAGGATGTTGTGGGTTCATGGGGGGAAACTATAGACTGGATATAGCTGACCTGCTAGCCATCAAGGTCTAAATAGGAAGTGAGCATGGGCACGCCTCCGGCTCCATCGACTCTGCTGTTGTCAGACTCGTCATTTTGGTCTTAAATGTTCGTATTAACCCGCTCTACGTGATCGTGGTGTTTTTATTTAACTATTTTGTCCGTCGATCAAGATATGAACATTAATAACAGACCAATCAGGCACCTTCTTGCTAAGGGTCTGTTCCCTGTTAAACCAGCTCTACGGGCAGGAAGGGGCGTTACCATCAACAGCCTCACTCCGGATTGGCTCTTTGGTTGCTATGACAGTTGGAAATCCAAATATGGAACTGGGCTCCAAGTTCACCCTTATAACTACTTTCATACAGTCCATGAGGGAAACAAACCAAAACAAAGATGGCGGCGCAGACGGACATGCCTCTTTAGTTTGTGAAACTCATAAAGAGAGAAGTGCTCTGTATATCTGCGTAGGGAAAGATGTTTTTGAACCAAACATTTGACTGTTCTACTGTTGTGATGCTTCCACCAATCAGCTTCGAGGTCCTGATACCGATCAACGAGAGTCATCCCAAAACCATCAACTCAATTCACACAAAAAGCTCCCATTTTCTAACCATGACAAAGAGATAAACCAAAGTTAAACTGTTAATACAATCCCAATAATTCATTCCAACTGCATGAAAAACTAATGTTATTCTACTGACCTGACCTGGTTTATGGTTAAGGTCTGTGTCATTTCTGGGCCTATCCACATGAAGTAAAAACTGGTGCAAATTTCAGTGTCTTCTCCAACAAAAGTCAAATGATTTTTTCACAACAGCTTCAAAAAGTGGTGCCATTATCAACCCCAAAGACGTGATCGTTGTCGGTCGAAAGAACTTTAAACCATAAGATTAGTATGACGAGTTTATGGAGTCAATCCCAAACTAATAATGAGAAGGTTCAACATTTGTGGGTCAAAAACACTTCATCTCTCATAGAGTTACATAGGCCCCTGTCTTCCATCTGAAATTATAATGCAGCATGTAATAGCGACTCACGGCTGAGAGGGGGCGGTGTTCTCCTCTACCCTCAGGACGTAGCTCTCGTTGGTGAACTGTGGCGCTCTGAGACCAGCGAGCACCCACACAGAGGCGGAGAGCACCTGACCGGAGCCTGAGTCCCGGCCCCGGGTCTGGACTTGGACCTGCAAGAGGTACTCGGCCCCGGGGGTCAAAGGTCGTCCTGTGGTCCGGATCTGCCCTGAGCGCCGGTCCACCTCGAAGCAGCCCTCTCCCCCTGTGGAGATACAACACAGTGTTTTAACCACAGACTGTATGTATGAACGGACATAGCTAACGTGCTAGCGACGATGTTCTAAACAGGAAGTGATCATGGGCGCACTTCCTTTTCCACCGACTCTGGCTCCAATTTACTTTCTATTGGAAAACAGCGTCAACCCCTTTGTAACTGCTACTGTCAGACTCGTCATTTTGGTCTTAAATGTTCATATTAACCCGCTCTACACGATCCTGAACTTTTTATTTTCCTATTTTATCCGTAAATCAAGATATGAACATTAATAAGAGACAAATCAGACGCCTTCTTTCCCCAAGGTCGTTCCTGCAAGCGTTAGCAACAGGTTTGAGAGAAGGCGCGTTACCTTCAGTACCCTCACTCCTCATTGGCTCTGTGGTTGCTATGATACTCGTGGCTGGATTTCCATATATGGAACTGAGCTCCAGATTAGCCGCTATAACTGCTAGCCTCGATGACTATGGCCCATACCTGGACAACTGAGGGATTAAACAGACATTTGTAATAATTATCAGGTGATTTTGCAGCTCAGGAGAATGAAGTTACATTTTTAAAGAACATTTCAGTAAGATTTCTGATATTTTCACCCGAAGAGGTTTGTTTTAGATGTCTTCCATGCATGTTTGAGTAATCTAGTGATCTCTCTGGGGCTCTATTCTAACTCTCCTTATGGTTAGCAGCACGAGCCTGAACAAAGCCCCGCCCATAAGCCTACATCATCCATACTCCCACATAAATATACAAAAACATGATACACTACAACGTGACAAACCTGATGTGATGTGCAGTAGTTTCATTAGTGGGACACAGCTGATTGTGTTGTGATAGTGCTCTGAAGGGGGAGGGGATTAGCACAGAGAGAAAGGGAGGAGAGACTCATCACCCTCTAAATATGTTATGCAGTTAATACCCTATAGAAATAAAATACCACGTCTTTAATGAATACAACACTGTCAAGCGACTTTGTCTGTGTGTATTTGTTTTTTGTAAAGAGATTAACGACATGTAGGGGTCAAAGGTTAAGGTTAGTGACGGTTAAGGTTAGGGTCTGTCTCAAATGTCACCACAGATACATGTAAATGTGTATGAGTGTGTGTGGGAGACGGAGGGAAGGGGATGAGGGAGTGTCTGATTGACAGGAGCTGCAGCTGAATCCCACAGCCTCAGGTTGTACACATGGGACCAGCCTCTGTCCAGCACCTGCCCCCCCAAACCAGCACTAAACCAGGACGAGACCAGGAACACACTGACCCACACTGAGAGAGAGGGCTAAAGCAGGGCTAAAACAGGGCTAAAGCAGGGCTAAAGCAGGGCTAAAGCAGGGCTAAAGCAGGACTAAAGCAGGGCTAAAGCAGGACTAAAGCAGGACTAAAGCAGGGCTAAAGCAGGACTAAAGCAGGGCTAAAGCAGGGCTAAAGCAGGACTAAACCAGGGCTAAAGCAGGGCTAAGGCAGGGCTAAGGCAGGGCTAAAGCAGGGCTAAAGCAGGCCTAAAGCAGGGCTAAAGCAGGACTAAAGCAGGGCTAAAGCAGGACTAAAGCAGGGCTAAAGCAGGACTAAACCAGGGCTAAAGCAGGGCTAAAGCAGGACTAAAGCAGGACTAAGGCAGGGCTAAAGCAGGGCTAAAGCAGGCCTAAAGCAGGGCTAAAGCAGGACTAAAGCAGGGCTAAAGCAGGACTAAAGCAGGGCTAAAGCAGGAATAAAGCAGGACTAAAGCAGGGCTAAAGCAGGACTAAAGCAGGGCTAAAGCAGGGCTAAAGCAGGACTAAAGCAGGGCTAAAGCAGGACTAAAGCAGGGCTAAAGCAGGACTAAAGCAGGGCTAAGGCAGGGCTAAAGCAGGACTAAAGCAGGACTAAGGCAGGGCTAAAGCAGGGCTAAAGCAGGACTAAAGCAGGGCTAAAGCAGGGCTAAAGCAGGACTAAAGCAGGGCTAAAGCAGGACTAAATAGGACTAAATTAGGACTAAACCAGGCCTAAACCAGGACTGAACTAGAACAGAGACAGGTCCTACATATGAGACCAGTTTGGGTCCAGCACGTGCCCCTCGTTATCTATCGTCCAGGTTCACACTGCAGACTGGAGCGTCTTTGTCACCTCCGCTCTGTCTGAGTATCTCTGAATTCTAAAGTGCTAAGTGCTGCTCTAGTGTGTTGTGCAGCTGTCCATAGGGGGCGCCGTCAGCATGCGGCACTTTTTTGTGATGACGTTTACGGCGAAGTCAGCTCCCATTGGACAATGCAGTTTTCTAACATGGATGTCAGTGGACTTTTTTCTTTCATTAAGTCGTTTTAGATGAATATTGTGATTTAAAATGTGTAAATTATAATGTAATGATCCATAGGGGCCAGAGATTATAACTATATGTCTTCTTTAATGTTAGTCCATTCTCAGGCACATCAGCCCTGAGGCAGACAGACAAAGATGTGGCAGGTATTTGGTGTCGGCTGATGAATGAGACAATGCTGAATAAAGATTCTGTCCTCTCTTGTTTGTCAGAGGGGTCACAGGAACTGGAGGACTAAATCTGACTAAAACCAGCACTAAAACCACAGACTGGATGTATAAATGGACATAGCTAACCTGCTAGCCACCGCAAACAGGAAGTGATCATGGGCACTTCCTGCTCCATCGACTCTGGCTCCAATTCACTTTACATTGAGAAACTCTGTCCCCTCTCTCTGTATCTGCTGCTGTCAGACTCATCATTTTGGTCTTAAAATGTTTGTATTAACCCTCTACATGATCCTGAGGTTTCTAACGAACATTTGCCTAAACTTGATAACTGCAGAGCTAATACAAAAACACAAATGTAGCATTATACTTTCATCGTGATACTAAACCCACTAATGGTTCAAATGTTTGTATTTAGCTTAAAATGGTCGTAGTAAAAAACAGACGTGATCAGTTGTGACAGCGGTGCGTTGAGTGTAAACGCGTTAAATCTGATTCTCTGACCCACAAGGCGTTCACTGACACTTCTGCTCGGCCCTCCCAGCGCTGAGCAAATTACATCTGACATAATGAATTTAAATTAACATCAGAGACAGAGGAGCAGAGACAGAGGAGCAGAGGCAGAGGAGCAGAGCCAGAGGAGCAGAGGAGCAGACAGGAGCAGAGACAGAGGAGCAGAGACAGAGGAGCAGAGACAGAGGAGCAGAGACAGAGGGGGAGAGGCAGGAGCAGATGAACTTAATTTAGAGTAAAAATATTATTTATATTTACACAGATTTGATCAAACTAAAGTCAAAATGAGTGAATGGTCCAGACCTGTCACCTCCATCGTTTGGCCTAAATGAAAACAGCATTTTTAGATCTTACCTTCCACGAGGCTGAACTGCACTGGGGGCGTGTGGTGGCTCCGGTCCTGGTCCTGGTCTCGGTCCTGGTCTCGGTCCTGGTCTCGGTCCTGGTCTCGGTCCTGGTCTCGGTCCAGGTCCGGTCTTCTCACAGACAGTCTGTAGACCTCCGTCCCGGCTTTGGCGTCTGGACTCACGGCGCTCAGGTACGGAGACGGGAACATGGACCAGGTGAGGGGGCGGGGCTTAGGCAGGAGCAGGGACACATGGGACAGGTACCACTCTGCACCTGAGGAGAGGAAGAGAGGAGAGGAGGAGAGGAGAAGAAGAGAGGAGGGGAAGAGAGGAGAGGAAGAGAGGAGGGGAAGAGAGGAGAGGAAGAGAGGAGAGGAGGAGAAGAAGAGAGGAGGGGAAGAGAGGAGAGGAAGAGAGGAGAGGAAGAGAGGAGAGGAAGAGAGGAGAGGAGGAGAGGAGAAGAAGAGAGGAGGGGAAGAGAGGAGAGGAAGAGAGGAGAGGAAGAGAGGAGAGGAGGAGAAGAAGAGAGGAGGGGAAGAGAGGAGAGGAAGAGAGGAGAGGAAGAGAGGAGAGGAAGAGAGGAGAAGAAGAGAGGAGGGGAAGAGAGGAGAGGAAGAGAGGAGAGGAAGAGAGGAGAGGAGGAGAGGAAGAGAGGAGAAGAAGAGAGGAGGGGAAGAGAGGAGAGGAAGAGAGGAGAGGAAGAGAGGAGAAGAAGAGAGGAGGGGAAGAGAGGAGAGGAAGAGAGGAGAGGAAGAGAGGAGAAGAAGAGAGGAGAGGAGGAGAGGAAGAGAGGAGAAGAAGAGAGGAGGGGGAGAGAGGAGAGGAAGAGAGGAGAGGAAGAGAGGAGAAGAAGAGAGGAGGGGAAGAGAGGAGAGGAAGAGAGGAGGGGAAGAGAGGAGAGGAAGAGAGGAGAGGAGGAGAAGAAGAGAGGAGAGGAGGAGAGGAGGGGAAGAGAGGAGAGGAAGAGAGGAGGGAAAGAGAGGAGAGGAAGAGAGGAGGGGAAGAGAGGAGAGGAAGAGAGGAGGGGAAGAGAGGAGAGAGAGAGGAGAGGAAGAGAGGAGAAGAAGAGAGGAGGGGAAGAGAGGCGAGAGAGAGAAAAGAAAGAGAGAAGAGAGGAGGAAAGAGAGAAGACAAAGAGGGAAGAGAAAGAGAGGAGAGAAAAAGAGGAGAGAGGAGAGAAAGAGAGGAAAGAGGAGAGAAAGAGAGAAGACAAAGAGAGGAAAGAGAGAAGAGAGGAAAGAAAGAGAGAAGACAAAGAAGAGAGAAAGAGAGAAGAGAAAGAGAGGAGAGAGGAGAGAAAGAGAGAAGACAAAGAGAGAAGAGAAACAGAAGAGAAAAAGGAGAGAAAGAGAGAAGAGAGGAGAGAAAGAGAAGGATATGGAGAGAGATGGGGGAGAGAGAAAACAGGAAGAGTGGGAGAGAGACTCTGTATGAGTAGATTATTACAGCATTTGTTCTGTTGATGACACAAGTGAAATTTGGCAAAAATGTAAAAAAAAATAATAAAATACATAAAAAATAAAATCAAAAGTGCCTTTGATGCTGGTATTTGATCATGTACTTTAGGCTTCAAACTGCACAGAATCAATGAGATAAATACAAAACTGTGCTCTCAGACTCGTCAAATCAATAACATCTGCAGCTTTTTACCACCTAAAACACGAAAAATCAAAGCTCCACCCCATCCCTGTGTGTCAGATGCCCTCCCATCCTGTACTTAGTTGAAAGGACTTTAACATTAATATGACAAGTTTGTGGAGCTGATCCCAAACATTTGTGAATCAAGTTTGTAGATTTCAGTCTCTCGTAGAGTTTTATATTTCACTTCTTTTGTTGTGTTTTGGTTCAAAGCCGTGACCTCGTTTCGGCTCAAATCAATAAAAGCGTTTCCATTGTAAATCCTGCCACAATAAAAGCTCCGTTTGTCGATCCTTCAAAGTAAAAGTCCCTAGACGCGCACACAGAAATCCTTCTTCTGAGGAGCCACTTTAATCCAGTTTGAATGGTGCTCTGAAGCGCCGAGTCTGGTTACGATCCAGGAAGCGCTTTGTTTCTAGAGGCTCAGAGCCGCACACAAAGACGAGGACGATTCATCCGTTTACGGCTCAAATCAAGCACCAAAACAATCAAAACACTTTTGTCTTTTACACATTTTTCTGTGAGAATTATTGAAATGAAATCTGCCGAAGACAAACAGAACAAAACATGGGCCATGATCGGACTATGACAGGTCTAAAACAAGACTAAAGCAGGTCTAAATGAGGACTAAACCAGGACTAAACCAGGACTAAACCAAGTCTAATCCAGGACTAAACCAGGACTAAACCAGAACTAAAACAGGACTAAACCAGGACCAAACCAGGACTAAACCAGGACCAAACCAGGACTAAACCAGGTCTAATCCAGGACTAAAACAGGACTAAACCAGGACTAAACCAGGACTAAACCAGGACTAAAACAGGACTAAAACAGGACTAAACCAGGACCAAACCATGTCTAATCCAGGACTAAACCAGGACTAAACCAGGACTAAAACAGGACTAAAACAAGACTAAACCAGGACTAAAACAGGACTAAACCAGGACTAAACCAGGACTAAACCAGGACTAAAACAGGACTAAACCAGGACTAAACCAGGACTAAACCAGGACTAAACCAGGACTAAAACAGGACTAAACCAGGACTAAACCAGGACTAAAACAGGAGTGAACCAGGTCTAATCCAGGACTAAACCAGGACTAAACCAGGACTAAACCAGGAATAAACCAGGACTAAAACAGGACTAAACCAGGACTAAAGCAGGACTGAACCAGGTCTAATCCAGGACTAAACCAGGACTAAACCAGGACTAAAGCAGGTCTAAATGAGAACATAAAAAGGACTAAACCAGAACTAAACCAGGACTAAACCAGGTCTAAATGAGGACATGAACAGGTCTACAGCAGGACTAAACCCGGACTAAACCAGGACTAAACCAGGTCTAAACCAGGACTAAACCAGGACTAAACCAGGACTAAACCAAGTCTAAACCAGGAGTAAACCAGGTCTAATTCAGAATGTAACTGGGACGGACACAGGAGTAGTCCATTTTACACCAGAGACTCACTGAAGACACGTTTATCCACCTCCATGTACTTTGTGGGTTTAAATGCCCTGTGAGCGTGCACGTGAGGAGAGAGTGCGTGTGAGGAGAGCGTGCACGTGAGGAGAGCGTGCATGTGAGGAGCGTGTGCACGTGAGGAGAGCTACTAGTAGCACTCATGTAGTCCTGCTTTAGACCTGGTTTAGTCCCAGTTTAGACCTAGACTAGTCCTGCATAGAAATGAAAAATTACCACCGTTGCCATGGTAATTAACACAAAATGGCTCCTATGATCAAGAACATGTGAATATAAAGACCTCACTCTCCCTTTACAAATGTGCATGTGGAGAGCGTGCACGTGAGTAAAAGTGCATGTTAGGAGAGTGCACGTTGGGCTAGGAGCGTGCACGTGAGTAAAAGTGCATGTTAGGAGAGTGCACGTTGGGCTAGGAGCGTGCACGTGAGTAAAAGTGCATGTTAGGAGAGTGCACGTTGGGCTAGGAGCGTGCACGTGTACATGTCCACAGACCACTGCTCCCTCGTGAACTCTCACAGGACCCAAACTCAGAGAAGGACATGGAAAACACATTAAGTCTGTGGACCAGACCAGGACTAGACCAGGACTAGACCAGGATTAGACCAGGACTATAATCGGATGCTGTGGTCAAAACTGTGTCTTTCTGTGCATTTGTGGACTAGACCAGGACTAGACCAGGACTATAACCAGAGTTTGTTTTCAAAATAAGGTCTTTCTGGGGTCTTTTTGTGGGTCTATGGACAAGATCTGGACTATAACTAGATTTTATGATCTAAACGGGGTCTTATCAGGTCTTTTTGTGGGTCTGTGGACTCTGACAGGACTAGACCAGGACGGTCATTCCATTTCTCCTTCCCTTCTCTCCTCTCTCCCTTCGCCCTCCCTCTTTTCCTCTCCATCGCCCTCTCTCTCTCCCCTTCTCTCCCTCCTTATCCTGCTCTTGTTCTCCCACTCTCTCTCTCTCTCCCCTCTCTTTATCACTCCCTTCTCTCTCTCTCCCTCTACCTCCCTCCTCCGTCCTCTCCCTCGTTCCTCTTTGTATTTCCAGTATCGTTCTGATGTAACTCTGCCGTCAGCCGCTCTGTGGACTTTTCCATGTTTTATTCATGTCCACCTCCACTCGGAGAGATCGGGAGTCGAACCCACAACCTCCTGGTGAGAGGGAGGAGACGGGATAACCACTCTGCCACAGTAGAGAGGTGCATGCTGGGAGCCGTGTCAGATCATAAGAATGTTTGAAGTGAACGCCAAAGGATCAACGCTGCAGAACCAGAGAAGAGAGAGAGAGAGGGAGAGGATGGGAGACAGCGGAAGAGAGGAGGGAAAGAGAGGGATTAGAGGGGCAAAGAAGGAGCTGGAGGGATGGAGAGAGAGGGAAAGAGAGAGAAAGGGAAAGAGGACAACGATGGGGCAGAGGGAAGGAACAAGAAAAGAGAGAGGAGAGAGACTGAAAGAGAGGGCGGAAAAAGAGAAAAGGGCAGAAGAGAAAAGAGGACAAGAGGAGGGGAGAGATGGAGACAGAGAGATAGAAAAAGAAGGTCTTGTAGCGTTGCACATTCACAGTTTTTAATGAGAGTCAGTCTGGAGGATTTTGTCTTGTCTCTGTGACAAATGGAAGCAAAGTGTCTTGCACAATGACACAATGCCAGTTCTGCTCCTCTGTCTCTGCTCCTCTGTCTCTGCTCCTGTCTTCTCCTCTGTCTCTTCTCCTGTCTTCTCCTCTGTCTCTGCTCCTGTCTTCTCCTCTGTCTCTGCTCCTGTCTACTCCTCTGTCTCTGCTCCTGTCTTCTCCTCTGTCTCTGCTCCTGTCTTCTCCTCTGTCTCTGCTCCTGTCTGCTCCTCTGTCTCTGCTCCTGTCTTCTCCTGTCTACTCCTCTGTCTCTGCTCCTGTCTACTCCTCTGTCTCTGCTCCTGTCTACTCCTCTGTCTCTGCTCCTGTCTTCTCCTCTGTCTCTGCTCCTGTCTACTCCTCTGTCTCTGCTCCTGTCTTCTCCTCTGTCTCTGCTCTTGTCTTCTCCTCTGTCTCTGCTCCTGTCTACTCCTCTGTCTCTGCTCCTGTCTGCTCCTCTGTCTCTGCTCCTGTCTGCTCCTCTGTCTCTCCTTCTGTCTGCTCCTCTGTCTCTGCTCCTGTCTGCTCCTGTCTGCTCCTCTGTCTCTGCTCCTGTCTGCTCCTGTCTGCTCCTCTGTCTCTGCTCCTGTCTGCTCCTCTGTCTCTGCTCCTGTCTGCTCCTCTGTCTCTGCTCCTGTCTGCTCCTCTGTTGTCTGAATTATAAACATAAATATTCAGATGTGGGACTTTTGTCAGACATGAGAAACTAAAGCAGTGAAAGTTTAATGTGTTTGTGTTTTATTTATGTGGACAGCTGTTTCTGTCACAGTGCCCCCCACTGCCCCCCGGAGGCCCAGCCGGTACTACAGGCAAAGTACTGTTACTTCAAACTGTACTCAGTGTACCCTCACTGTACCCTCTCGTCCGCTCCTCTGACACTCTGTTCCTCTGCTCCTCTGACCCTCTCCTTCTCTGACCCTCTTTTCCTCTGCTTATCTGACCCGCTCCTCTGTTCCTCCGTCCCTCTCCTCTGCTCCTCTGCTCCTCTCCTCTGCTCCTCTGGTCCATGTTGTAGATTTTTTAAAAAGAGAGAGAGTAGGAGATACAGGGGGAGAAGCGAAGAGATGTGGAAGAGGAGAGAGATAAAGAGAAAGAGGGAGAAAGGGATAAAGAGAGGCAAAGGGAGAAAGGAGAGACCAAGAGTGGAAGGTAAAGAAAGAGAGAGACAGGGAAGGGAGAGAGTGGAAGCAGGAAAAGAGATATATTGATAGAGGGAGGAAAAATATGATGGTGAGAGAGAAAGAGGAGAGAGATAAAAAGCTGTGGCGGCAGCAGACGCTCTCCTTTGTGACAGAACAAAAGTGGATTATCTCTGAGCCTGAGTTTCACACATGAATATGCCATTCGCTACATTACAAAACATGAACAAAAGATGAGAGCGGCTGACAGGACAACATCTCAGCAGAGCAAATGGACCACTGGCATTGTGCCTCGCTGGGTTCATCACTCCCTGCCGGACTCCCTGCCGGACTCCCTGCCGGACTCCCTGCCGGACTCCCTGCCGGACTCCCTGCCGGACTCCCTGCCGGACTCCCTGCTGGACTCCCTGCCGGACTCCCTGCCGGACTTCCTGCCGGACTCCCTGCCGGACTCCCTGCTGGCTATCACCTTGGTGCCGGTCATTAAGAATAAAGTTTAGACAATTATAGGCCAATCGTGTTAGCAAGTGTGATCTCCAAACACCAGCGCTGGATCAGAGAGGCCATCGAGGTCCAAGGAGCATGAACCGAGGCGAGGGAGCATACGCCTTACCACACACGTGCAGTCCTGGAGAAGACAGGACAGACAGGAGGGGGCATGAGCTTCACCTACTGTCTGAAATCACTACACCATCACTACACCATGACTTCACCACTACTACATCACTACTACACCATTACTACACCGTCATTACAGCATCACTACACCATCACTGCACCATCACTACACCATGACTACTACACCATCACTACACCATTATTACACCAACACTACTACACCATCACTACACCATGACTTCACCACTACTACATCACTACTACACCATCACTACACCATTATTACACCAACACTACTACACCATCACTACACCATGACTTCACCACTACTACATCACTACTACACCATCACTACACCATTATTACACCAACACTACTACACCATTACTACACCATCACTAAACCATTATTACACCAACACTACACCATCACTACATTATCAGTACAACATTATTACACTATCACTACACTGTCACTACAGCATCATTACACAAAGTAACACTTAGGTATAAAGCATTAATATAACTGGACAGGGTCCTGCTGCTTAGAGCAGTTTCAAGTTGGTCTAGTGGCCATTTATTGGTACTACAACGAAAAAATCCCTCCTGCACGGATAGGATTTTTCTTATAGCGCAAAATGTAATCACAAACTGCTCATGTTCGGCTGACATGGACTGACACGGCGCCTACAAATTTCAGAAAGGTCAGATTTTGTGTTTTCAGATCATAATGTTTCTCTCAGCTCAAAATTCATCTGTTGTCTTAAAAAAAAAAAAAAAAAAAAAAAAAGCTTTTTAATCGTTAGCTTTGCCTATACTCTATGTCTGCTCTAGCTAAGCTCAAGCTGTGATTGGTTAGAGCGGTCACATGGTACAACATGGACAAGCATGAGTGATGTGAACGAGCCAAACTGTTCTGAACAAGCCACAGGTTTAGGACACGGTTCAGAAGCTCCTGGAAGCACAAACATTATCATTTATAATTTGTAATTTATTTATTATTCTGTTGCCTCCATCGCTCTGCTCGCTCTCGTCGCTCAAAGTCTCCTGGGGGGAAGCTCAACTGTGCAGGACTGAACACACCTCACCGCTAAAGGTTAAACTCGTGCCATGCACCAAGTCAACGGGCCGTGTTTAGACCCTGGGGCTTGGTATAAACTTGACCAAAATTTCAATAGCATCTTAAATATAAATATGTTAGCTACATTTTAATTTACATTTGCTTTAGACTGGCTAACCCATGAGCCTGTCTACTCCTCTGGTCCTCTCAAATTCAAATCTGTTTTTTTATGAAGCAGAAACATCACGGCTGCTCGAGTGTGAAGAGCTGACACATTATGACATACTAACACAAGCTAACAGATGCTAACAGCAAAGCTAATGTAATCTAACAGATACTAACTACAACAAAGCTAACACGAGTCATTCCACTTCACCGACAGCTAACGGTGAACAAGCGCTAAAAGAAAGTAACAGATGAAACACACGGATGAGCGGCAAAACGGATTCACTCGAAAAACTTTATCGACATCATTTAAAGTGGAACTAGAACTGCATAAATTTGCAGCTTTCAGGTCAAAAATGTAAACGAAAGAGTCCGTCCTGCCTCTAGTGGCCACTGACAATTTCATGGAACTGGTGACATCACACAGAACAGCCCTGATGACACGAGAAGTGTTAGACCTGTCCAGACCAATCACACTGCTCCTTATACCTTCAGACCCCGCCCCCTGTCACTGTAAAACAAACAGGACTAACCAGGACTTGTAACTAGGACGAAACCAGGATTTAACCAAAACTAAACCAGGACTAAACCAGGACTGAACCAGGACTGAACCGGGACTAAACTGGGACTAAACCAGGTCTGGATGTGTCCCTGTTGTGTGGAGTGCTGATCTAGTTCAGTTGACGTCTTTTCTTTGAGTTTTAATGAAGGGCTGATATTCCCATGATGCTTTGCTCCTCGTTAGCGGCTGTGCTAGTTCTAATTAAACCTGAGCCTTTGATCCGGAGTTAGCAGAAAATGAGCCGTTAGCTGTTAGCGCTCAGGTGATCCTTGTACAAAGCCGTTAATGGTTTTTAATGAGAGGGATTCAGAAGGAGGAGAAGAGACCGACTCAGAGCTTTAAGGTTAGATTTCATAAAGAGGTTTGTAAAGGAGTTAACAGGGCCCGGAGAGATCGCTAAATGACACATACATGGATAGACATGTTTTTGATGAGGGAGAAATGTGGGTGAAAGCAACATTTTGCGGGATACCCCCTCATTAAAGGTCCCATATCACCCTATCCACTGATCTGTGCTGTTTTCTCATCACAAGGTATGTTCTTCTCTCAAACTGAAAACACTCTGTTCCACCTTGTGATGTCATCATGTGGTAATACATCTGTAGAGGTTCAGATTCATTAAAATCTCAATGATCTGTTTGTTTGTATAAACTCTCAAAGATGGTTGTCATGATGGTGCTCGGTGTCGTCAGCGTGGGACAACAAAATGAATAAAGACCTAAACTCCGCTCCAGTGCTGTGACAGCTGGGGTCAGAGGTCACGTCTGTGGGGAAACAAAGATGGCGGAGAGTAAGGGGAGAAGATACATAAGAGAAACAAACAGGATAAACTCTACAGGGGGTGGCAGAGGGCAAAGGGCCATGTTTACTCAGTTTTTTGGCAAAGGTTGGTCCGGTAGGGAACGGTTTGGTTTAGTTCAAGTTCTACTTGAGATGTTTTGTTTCTAAAGACCAGGTTTATTAGTGAAAACGATGAAGAGAGTTTGGACGTGATAATCCTGGTTTAGTCCTGGTTTAGTCCTGGTTTAGTCCTGGTTTAGTCCTGGTTCAGTCCTGGTGTAGTCCTGGTTCAGTCCTGGTGTAGTCCTGGTTTAGTCCTGTCCATCAAACCTCTTATTCGAGACAAAGACCTTGTTTTACTCTCAGTGTCTCTTTGTCCTGGAACTGAGGGTGTAGTCCTGGTTTAGTCCTGGTCTTGTCTCAGTCTTTGATCACCTTATTTGAAGTTCAAGAGTTTAAAATCCTGAGGTGTCCCAGTGTGTCAGATGCCCTCCCTGTGTGTCAGATGCCCTCCCTGTGTGTCAGATGCCCTCCCTGTGTGTCAGATGCCCTCCCTGTGTGCCAGTCTTCCTTCTGCTCTCATCAGGACAGTTACATCTAAAGTGCTAAACCTGTGATAATCTGATCTGAGTCCCGCTGTCTCTGTGTCATTAAAAACACAACACATTTTAATCCCAATTTGAAAATCACCATAATGTCACTGATGGATCACAACCTTTCCCAGGACATGACACTAATTCCAGACAGGAGAGGAGCCAGAGGAGCAGAGAGCCAGAGGAGCAGAGAGTCAGAGGAGCAGAGAGCCAGAGGAGCAGACAGGAGAGGAGCCAGAGGAGCAGAGCCAGAAGAGCAGAGAGCTAGAGGAGCAGAGCCAGAGGAGCAGAGAGCCAGAGGAGCAGAGAGCCAAAGGAGCAGACAGGAGAGGAGCCAGAGGAGCAGAGAGCCAGAGGAGCAGAGAGCCAGAGGAGCAGAGAGCCAGAGGAGCAGAGAGCCAGAGGAGCAGAGAGCCAAAGGAGCAGAGAGCCAAAGGAGCAGACAGGAGAGGAGCCAGAGGAGCAGAGAGCCAGAGGAGCAGAGAGCCAGAGGAGCAGAGAGCCAGAGGAGCAGAGAGCCAGAGGAGCAGAGAGCCAGAGGAGCAGAGAGCCAGAGGAGCAGAGAGCCAGAGGAGCAGAGAGCCAGAGGAGCAGAGAGCCAGAGGAGCAGAGAGCCAGAGGAACAGACAGGAGAGGAGCCAGAGGAGCAGAGAGCCAGAGGAGCAGAGAGCCAGAGGAGCAGAGAGCCAGAGGAGCAGACAGGAGAGGAGCCAGAGGAGCAGAGCCAGAGGAGCAGAGAGCTAGAGGAGCAGAGCCAGAGGAGCAGAGAGCCAGAGGAGCAGAGAGCCAGAGGAGCAGAGCCAGAGGAGCAAAGACAGAGGAGCAGAGAGCCAGAGGAGCAGAGAGCCAGAGGAGCAAAGAGCTAGAGGAGCAGAGCCAGAGGAGCAGAGAGCCAGAGGAGCAGAGAGCCAGAGGAGCAGAGAGCCAGAGGAGCAGAGCCAGAGGAGCAGAGCCAGAGGAGCAGAGCCAGAGGAGCAGAGAGCCAGAGGAGCAAAGAGCTAGAGGAGCAGAGCCAGAGGAGCAGGACTTTTAAATCTCTGCTCTTACATTGTCCCATAACACGCAGCGTCAGTGTTGTGTGAGTAACGTGTGTGTTGTTGTACCGTGTGCACACAGATGAAGTTGTCATCGTGTTAGTTCACTGTCCCTGTGTTTAATGTTGTACAGAGCCACGGGGCGTTTACTGGACCTGGGAATTCTCACGTCTGCATCATCTGAGCCACAAATACAAGTGTCCTGTGATGCGTTCAAGCCCACACACACAGACATCCCATAATAATCTGAACCGTAAACACATCGGATAATCTGAGGCCATCTGAAGCGTAACACTGACCATCCAAAACCCATAATCCCAGAGTTTAATCCCTGTGTTTAATCTGATCACAAACTAATCATGTAATAATAATCTAATGTGGCCGTGTGAACATGGACACGACCAAACTGCACGGCTGCCATTTTGGATCCAAACTTTTTATCAGGCGAACATTATGATCCACCATAAACCGCGTAATGAAGTGACATCACCCGCAGCGTTAGCCTCCAAATGAAGCTCATCCAGGCTAGAAGTTATAGCGGCTAATCTGGCTATTTGCAAATCTGACCGCGAGTATCATAGCAACCAAAGAGCCAATCCGGAGTGAGGGTGTTGACGGTAACGCCCCTTCTCGCCCCCACACAGCTGGTTTAGTAGGGAGCGGGCGCTTAGCAACACTGTCAATCGAACCTGTTGCTAACGCCAACTTGATTTGTCTGTTATTATGTTCATATCTTGATTCACGGACAAAATAGTGAAATAAAAAAATGAGGATCATGTAGAGCGGGTTAATATGAACATTTTAAGACCAAAATAACGAGTCTGACAGCAGCACTTACAGAGAGAGGGGACATGGTTTTTCAATAGAAAGTGAATTGGGGTCAGTGAAGCAGGAATTGCACCCATGCTCACTTCCTGTTTGGAACCCCAGCTAGCAGATTATTTATGGCAATGTTTTTTTTTAGTTGTTCTTTTGGAGAAAACTATGATTAGTGAGTTTTAAATCTGTGCCATCTGCCGGATCAGATCTGCTCAGAGGAGATCCACAGGGAGTTCAGATCATGGTGGGATTAGAACCAGAAACCACACACACAAACTGTGCACTGTTACATGTTTTTGTTTTATATTTGATTGTTGCTTTTGTTCTTGGTTGGTGGAGCTCAGATATGTGTGTGATGTGTCTTTTGAGTCGCACACATCACATCTGTCTCCTGGGATTTTTCTTCATTAAAAGCAGAACATAAAGCTTCACAGTGTAACTTTTCTGCTGGAGGTTCTCATCAGTTAGTTTTCATCTGTTTCCTCTCAGAGAACATGAACCAAATGAACTCTGGATAAAAGTGTAATGATACAGAAGACTGGAGGCATATTTGGTCCTGGTTCAGTTCTGGTTTAGCCCTGGGTTAGTCCTGGTTTAGGTCTCATTTAGTCCTGGTTTAGTCTTTGTTTAGTATAGTCTCATTTTAGTTCTGGTTTAGTCCTAGTTTAGTCCTGGTTTAGTCCTGGTTTAGTCCTGGTTTAGTCCTCATTTAGTCCCTGTGTCACTTTGGCCTTGGTTTAATCCAGTTAAAGTCCTGGTTTAGTCCTGGTTCAGTCCTGGTTTAGTCCTGGTTTAGTCCTGGTTTAGTCTTTGTTTAGTGTAGTCTCATTTTAGTTCTGGTTTAGTCCTGGTTTAGTCCTGGTTTAGTCCTCATTTAGTCCCTGTGTCACTTTGGCCTTGGTTTAATCCAGTTAAAGTCCTGGTTTAGTCCCGGTCTCTCTGATGCTAACAGGATTAGCACTAGAGCTAATGAAGAGCTCAGTTAAATGAGTGCAGTTCCAGATAACAGTGCACGCTTCATTCATCATCTGTCCTTTTTTATACTTTCTTTTTCCATCATCTTCCCTCCTCTTCTCTCTCTCCTTCATTTTCTGTCTCTCTATCTCTCTCCTCTGCCACTTTCTTTCATTCTTATCTGCCTTTCTCTCTCTCCCTCTCTCTCACAGTGGCTCAGTGGTTTAGCGTTCTCCCTGTAACTGGAAGGATGTTGGTCTGATCTGTGCAGTGTTCATTGTTTCATTAATTTGAATTTAGAACTAAACCTGGACTAGACCTGGATTAGACCAGAGCTAGACAGGATTAACAGAACTAAACCAAGTCTAGATCATGACTGAACTGAGCTCAAACCAGGACTGGAGCAGGACTAAACCAGGACTAAACCAGGGCTAAACCAGGACTAAACCAGGACTGGACCAGGACTAAACCAGGACTAAACCAGGAGTACACCAGGACTAAACCAGGGCTAAACCAGGACTAAACCAGGACTGGACCAGGACTAAACCAGGACTAAACCAGGAGTACACCAGGACTAAACCAGGACTAATCCAGGACTAGTCCAGGACTAAACCAGGACTAAACCAGGACTGGACTAGGACTAAACCAGGACTAAACCAGGACCAAAACAAAACTAAACCAGAACTAAACCCGGCCTAAATCGGTATAAAAACAGGGTTGGAGCTGCTCTGTGGGGGTGGAGCTGTTCTGTGGGGTTGGAGCTGCTCTGTGGGGGTGGAGCTGTTCTGTGGGGTTGGAGCTGTTCTGTGGGGTTGGAGCTGCTCTGTGGGGTTGGAGCTGTTCTGTGGGTTGAGAGGGGCCTTTGAGCTGTCGTGGCGGTTTGGAGCAGGCTTGTGGCATTTAATTAGTTAATTTATTTAAATGTATATCTATTGTATTTTTTCCAGCCCAAACATTTGCCTGATGAAGATGAAGATGCCTTTAGGGACTCGTCTTGTCTGGCCTGAAAACTGGTCCAAATGTATGCACATATATATGTGTTCATTAGAGATGATTTTAATAAACATGATCTGCACTTAACCCCGAGCATCTATTTACACAATGTAAATGTAAACAAGAGATTTCACCTGTCACACAGAGGGCTGTATGTACGAGCAGGGACGCTAAAGGGGAGTGCTACAGAGGAGCGCTAAAGAGGGACGCTAAAGAGGGATGTTAAAGAGGGACGCTAAAGAGGAGCGCTAAAGAGGGATGCTAAAGAGGGATGCTAAAGAGGGATGTTAAAGAGGGACGCTAAAGAGGAGCGCTAAAGAGGGATGCTAAAGAGGGATGCTAAAGAGGGACGCTAAAGAGGGGCGCTAAAGGGGGCGCTAAAGAGGAGCGCTAAAGAGGAGCGCTAAAGAGGGGCGCTAAAGAGGGATGCTAAAGAGGGGCGCTAAAGAGGGATGCTAAAGAGGGGCGCTAAAGAGGGGCGCCAAAGAGGGACCCTAAAGAGGGGCGCTAAAGACGAGCGCTAAAGAGGGATGCTAAACAGGGGCGCTAAACAGGGGCGCTAAAGAAGAACGCTAAAGAAGAGCGCTAAAGAGGGGCGCTAAAGAGGGACGCTAAAGAGGCGTGTCACAGTGGGCGTGTCACAGTGGGCGTGTCACAGTGGGCGTGTCACAGTGGGCGTGTCACAGTGGGCAGTGGAGGTGAAAACGGGGTTAGATCGACAAAAAGCTGTCTTGAAAATAAGTGAATAAAGATTACTCCAAATGAATCACTCCAAATGCAACTTCAGAGGCTCAATGAGAAGAAACGACTAGAACATGATTAAAGATCTGAAGAGTCCAGTTTGCAGAGTATGTCTGATTTACAGAAAGGATTATTTACATGAATGAACCATAATGTAAACTAAAACACATCTGACACTGAACATGTGACACAGTCACTCTGTGAATGGTTACAACCAGGCCACATGTACTGTAGTCCAGGACTAAAACAGGACTAGATCAGGACTAAAAGAGGACTAGACCAGGACTGAGACAGGAAAATTAGACCCTAAAATCAGATAAAATGCTGATAGACTCTGTTCTCTGGTCTGGCCTTTGGTCTGGATTGGTCTGGATTGGTCTGGATTCTGGTCTCAGCTGTGAGGTTGTGGATGTTTGTTGGTTCTACTCTTTGTTTTAAATCCAGGCCCAGCGGCCATTTTGAAATGTGATCTTGAAGTCCTGAGTAAACATCAACAACATATGGTCCTGGTTTAGTCACTGGTCTAGTCCTGGTTTAGTGCCACTTCAGACTTGATTCAGTCCTGGTTTAGTCCTGGTTTAGTCCTGGTTCAGTTCAGATTTAGTTCCAATTAAGTCCTAGTTTAGTGCCGATGTGTTCCCCGGTTAGTCTGGCTTTGGATCCCTCTCTTGTGTTCCTGTGTGTCAGATGCCCTCCCTGTGTGTCAGATGCCCTCCCTGTGTGTCAGATGCCCTCGCTGTGTGTCAGATGCTCTTCCTGTGTGTCAGATGCCCTCCCTGTGTGTCAGATGCCCTCCCTGTGTGTCAGATGCCCTCCCTGTGTGTCAGGTGCCCTCCCAAAGCCAAACACAGACAATAAAATGAAGTGACAAAGTGATGGACCAGAGGAGACGAGGTGAGAGAAAGTGGGACACGAAAAGACCTCGAAGCGATCTGTAACCAGGTCTTAAACCAGACCCGGACCAGACCAGGACAAGACCAGGACCAGACCAGGACAGGACCAGGTGGAATCGAGGGAGGACAAGAGGTTGTGAGAGAAGGAGGAAAGGAGGGAGGAGGTGAGTGAAAGAGGAGAGAGGGAGAGGGAGGTGGAGGAGAAGAGGTGATGAGAGTTGGAGGAAAGAAGAGGGAGGTGGAGGAGGGAGGGGAGATGGAGGAAAGGAGAGGGGGAGGAGAGGAGGTTGCAGCTGTCTGGATTGTGGCTCTGTAACAGGATTCTTCACACTCAGAGTCTTTGTCTCCACTTTGTCCCAAACAACCTTCAGGTTCCACATTGTGATTTAATATTGTTTTAAAATGAGATTCGAAGTGAACACCTCCAACAGGGTTATACAAGGCTGCACAAGTATCAAGAATCAGATCCATACTCATGTGAGCAGATATCGATCCAAAAACAGTCCCATTCACAGGACAGACATGAACCTTTCCTGAACAGCTCTCGTGATGATGTTTGAGTAACACGTTACTCGAAACACGAAAAAGCTCAAAATGGTCTGTTCCACCTTGTGACATCATGACGTGTTAGTTTTAAAGTTAACAGCTCCTTTTACCTTTAGTTCAGTAGAGATTGGCGACGATGACGATGATGATGCCATGGTGATGTCACGATGATGATCTCACGATAATAGCAAAAGATGAAGTTTAAATCTGTCAACTGGACAAATTGTTGTAGGAGTGAAAACATTTCAGTTTCAGTGTAGTTAGCCCCTCCCTTCAGATACATATAACTGACCAGAACTGAAGAAGCGGCTTGGATGAGCAGCGAAATGGCTTCACTCCTAAAACTATTTGTCAAGTTGACAGATTTAAACTTCATCTTTTGCCATGGATCAGACCTGGACGACTGAGGGATTACACAGACATGTCACAATGATGATGTCACAATAATGACTATATCAATTTATCGTTCAATAGGCTAGAAATTATATAGAGGGCAGAAATGGGATGAATACTTTGAAAATGTATTTAGTTACAGAGTAGAGGACTGTTTCTGAACGCTCTGAACTGTTACTCTGAAGTAGTATTCAGAATATGCATTCTCGGTACATGTATTCAGTTACTTCCCAACACTGACAAAGGGATAGCAGTTTGGTCTCCACTCTCACCAAACGTGATCGTCCAATCAATCAATCAAACTTTATTTGTATAGCACTTTACAACAGCAAAAACTGAACCAAAGTGCTTTTCAAGTGCTTTAAAATGTAAAAACAACAACAACAACAAAAATTCTATATACAAAACAACAAACAATAAAAACAGTCATTAGCTGAAGGCAATCGTGAACAGATGAGTCTTTAGTTTGGCTTTAAACAGAGACAATGTAGTGACTGAGCGTAACTCCAGGGGCAAAGAGTTCCAAAGTCTGGGACCAGCCACAGAAAATGGACGATCACCCCACGGTTTCCTTTTGGTTCTGGGGACGTCCAGCAGGTGTTGACTGGCAGACCGCAGAGCTCTGTTGGCCGTATGAGCCGTTAACAGCTCGCAAAGATATAAAGGTGCAAGACCATGAAGAGCTTTAATCAGATTTGTTTATTTCAGTGACACATGTGAAATAAAGCAGCTCATTGGTCATTGGTTTCCTCCATGTTTTTCAGTCCTGTGATATTTTGTCCTTTCTTGTCTCCTCATATGTAGCCATATTTGTTTTGATAGGGACAGACCATAGGTGTCTCTGATTGGCTAATCCACCTGTCAATCACACCCATCTGAACTCTTCGAAATGTATTGGACAAGTGTGTATTCTGGCAACATTTATATAAGACCATGGGACCCATAAGTACGTGCTCTCATGTAGTGTGTATCCTGATGCCGGTCATTAATGGCCCAGTTTCCATAGTGACAGTAATTGATTATCGACCAATCAGAATGAGCCTGAGGCCAGATGTGAACCCAACACCAACGAGACAAGGTCAGAACAAAGACTAGACCAGGACTGGAACAGAACTGGACCAGGACTATACTAGGACTAAACCAGAATTAAACCAGGACTGAACCAGGACTAGACCGTTACTTCTAATTAGTATTACTCAAGTAGAAATACAAAGTAGTGGTCCAACAAATGACTTAAGTAAAAAGTACTGGAAAAAGTACTACTCAAGTAGGAGTAAGTTAAAGAGAAACTGTCAGGACGTCACTTATGATTCATAATTTGAAGTGAATGTGACAAAACACAAAACAGACACAAAAATGAGCCAAACTAAATCAAATCTGAAGGAGCTGCAGGAAACACAAATGTTCAAATCATTTCATGTTGTTTCATAAAACTCAAGTCACTTTAGACTCACTCACAGAGGGAAGAGGAACACAACTTTTACTCAAGTAAGAGTACTGTTACACTGTAATATATATTACTCAAGTAAGAGTTAAAGTAGAGGATCTGAAAACTATTTGGAGTACTTTTTTTGTGTTCAGTACTTAAAATGTGTTACATAAACATGAGTTGTTCATTCTAAAGCACATCACACTGAGCATGAATGTGCCACACTCTGGGATATTCCTGAGATGCTGCAGTGAACAAACAAACAGCAACAACAATCCTCTGAGCTGTTTGCACTACAACACAAAATAACATGTGCGAGCACCAGAGACAGGTCTAAGAACAGAAGAACAGGAGCCACTTCACAAACACTGAACCCTTTTCAAAAGCTGCTCTTAATATTTCAGTGTGTGAAGTTTATAAATTAAACTGTCTCTTTATATGAACTTTTTTTTATATGAACTTCTGTGTGAGGCATGAGGCTCCTGACCCACACCTGAACTACATCACTACTCCAAATAAACAAGACCTGGGCCAGACCAGGCCCAGACCAGGACCAGACCAGGATCAGACCAGGATCAGACCAGGATCAGACCAGGACCAGACCAGGACCAGACCAGAACCAGACCAGGACCAGACCAGGACCAGACCAGAACCAGACCAGGACCAGACCAGGATCAGACCAGGACCAGACCAGGACCAGACCAGGACCAGACCAGGACCAGACCAGAACCAGACAAGGACCAGACCAGGACCAGAGCAGGACCAGACCAGGACCAGACCAGGATCAGACCAGGACCAGACCAGGACCAGACCAGGACCAGACCAGGACCAGACCAGGACCAGACCAGAACCAGACCAGGACCAGACCAGGACCAGACATGAACCAGACCAGGACCAGACCAGGATCAGACCAGGACCAGACCAGGACCAGACCAGGACCAGACCAGGACCAGACCAGGATCAGACCAGGATCAGACCAGGATCAGACCAGGATCAGATCAGGACCAGACCAGGACCAGACCAGGACCAGACCAGAACCAGACCAGGATCAGAGCAGAACAGGCCAGAGCTGGACCACACCTGGACCAGACCCTGTATATGCTGGTGCGTGAGGTGAAGAGTGCGCGTGAGAGCAGGGTGACTGACCTCTGAGGTTGTGCACGCGCACGGTGACCTCTTCATCCCTGGTGAGTGCACGCGCCAGGTAGATCCTTCCGGTGTCGCGCTCCACGGTGACGGGAGCTGCGGAGGAGAGCAGCTCCACGCGGCGCTGCGCGAACCGCGGCGGGAGCGTGAACAGCAGCTGCCCCAAGCGCACACCCCCGGGCACGTTCACGGTATATGTCAGCTCCTCCAAAAGAGCGCGCCTTGTGATCCTATGTGGCGCCCTGGAACGCACATTCACGTGCAGAAACATGGGCTCTCCAACGCGCGGTGCGTCCCCGTCATCCTTCACGAAAACGCGCGCGGTGAGGCTCTGGAGCCCGAGCAGAGAATCTACGAGCAGGACCTGCCCGCTCCCCGGTACCACATGCAGCTGCGGGATCTCGGGAGAAATGTAGAACTTTACACGTCCGTTCAGCTCCGCGTCTGCGTCCCGCGCGTCAAACCGCGTTAATTCTGTTCCAAGCGGCGTCAGCGCATCCACGTCCACGGTGCGGTTCCCTGAAGTGAAGTACGGGACATTGTCATTTACGTCCGTCACCTCTACCTGGAGGTGAACGCGCCTGGTCTGACAGCGCACGGGCAGGTGCGCGCGCAGCGTGTACATGGCTATAAACTCTCGGTCCAGTGTGCGCGTGGACACCAGTCCAAGCCGCGCTTCCGCGCGGTGCGCACGCGGCACCAGGCGAAAGTCCGTAGAGTGGTCCCCGGACAGAGACACCGCGGGGTCCGCTCCAGCGCAGCGCGGCAGAAGCAGACCGCGCACCACTGTGCCGCGTGGGGCGTCCTCAGGGATGTGTCCAGAGAGGAGAGCGGCGTGCGCGCGGCCAGCGGCACCGCACCGCTGCAGCGTCACAAACAAGAACAGAAACAGAAGTGAAGCCATGGACCAGGTTCAGTCCATGAGACCGCCGCTCTGTGCGCGCGGAGAGGAGACTGCGCTCGGGAGGAGATGGAACTTTATCCACAAAAACGCGTCCAGAGAAAACACGCGCCCGAGGAGAGTCACCTGCAGCACGTGAGAGGAGCCCGGGTCAGACGCTCGGGTCCTCCCAGCACAGCCCGGTGTGGTCCCGGTACAGCCCGGTGCGGCTCGGCTCGGTAAAGCCTGAGCTGGGTTCAGAGACGCTCTGCTGTGAGGATGAGGATGAGGAGGATGTTGCTCTGTGGTGATGATGCTCGCGCCTCAGACTGAACTGAGCGCGAGCTGTGGCTCCATGTGAAACTCAGGCTCCGCCCACTCGACTCAAACTGACCAATGAGAGCGCAGCGAGAGGAAAACCCTGGCCAGGCAGAACAGCGTCATGTTTGTGATGAGCAGTGTCCGGGCTTTGAGTGTGTAATGTGTGGCCCACGCCGTCCTCCCGTGTCCAGGATCACTACAGTATCTCCAGCCTGACTCCAGCGCATCCATCTCTCTCCCTCTCTCACCCCCTCCCTTTCTCTCCCTCCACCCCTGGCTCTCCCTCTGTCCCTGTAGCACTCATCTCTCACTCCCTCCTCTCTCTCCTCTGGTGCTGCTTTAGTGAATGGATCGGCCTCGCTCCAGTCATGACTCTGGACTCTCTCCTCTCACTCGTTCTCCCCCATTCCTCACCCCACCCTCCTCCTTTCCTCTCCCTATCCTCCCTCTCTTTCCCTTTCTTCTCCTCTCTCCTCCCTCGTTCTCCTGCTTATCTTCCTCTCTTCTCTCCCTCTCTTTCTCTAGACTCTGCTTTCTCTCTCTCCCCCTCAATGCCCCTCTCTCTCCTTCCCTCTCCCCCTCTCCCCTCTTCTCCTCCTCACATACTTCACTCAATGGATCAGTCTCACTTCTCCTCCTCCTTAGTTTGGATCAAAGTCAGTCACACATAAGTCTTTTTGTCCACGCTCCCCACAGCTCTGAGAAAAATGGAAAAATACTGACAAAATAAACATATGGAGGTTCCTGATACTTTATGTTCCTGATACTTTACTTTCCCGATACTTTAGGTTTTTGATACTTTAGGTTTTGATACTTGAGGTCCCAGGTTTTAGGTTCTTGATATTTTAGGTTCCTGATACTTTAGATTTTTGACACTTGATGTTCCAGATATTTTAGGTTCCTGATGCTTTCAGTTCCTGGTTCAGACCTGGTTTAGATCCTGATTCAGACCATGATAAATTAGTCCAGATGGTTCTCCATCACATACGTCTCTAAACACAAGTCTCTCTCCTCCTCACTCTGTTTGTCTCTCACTCCCTCAGGACAATCTGACGGACGAAAGACTAAAGATTAAAGACTAAGACCAGACTCAGACCGAACTAAATCCAGACTAAAACCAGACTAAAACTGGACTAAGACTGGATTAAGACAAGACTAAAACCAAACTAAAACCAGACTAAGACTGGACTAAAACCAGATTAAGACCAGACTATGAACAGACTAAAACCAGACTAAAACCAGACTAAGACTGGACTAAGACAAGACTAAGACCAAACTAAGACCAGACTAAAACTGGGCTAAAACCAGACTAAGACCGGACTAAAACCGGACTAAAACCAGACTGAAACCAGACTAAAACCAGACTAAAACCAGACTAAAACCAGATTAAGATTGTATCAGGACCAGATGTGGATGGTCACAGTGAGATTTGAACTACCCCAGGGACTAAATCAGCACTAAAATTGGTCTAAACAAGAACTAAACCTGTACTAAACCAGCTACTGAACCAGGACTAAAGGAAGAACTAAAGGGCTAAACAAAGACTAAAGCAGGACTGAACTAACACCAATTCATGTCTAAATCAGGACTAAACCAAGTCCGAACCAGGACTAAACCAGGACAAGCCAAGACTAAATCAGGATTAAACCAGGACAAAACCAGGACTAAACCAAGTCTGAACCAGGATTGAACCAAGGCTAAGCCAAGTCTAAAACCAAGATCAAATCACAACTAAACCAGGACTGAACCAGGACCGAAACAGGTTTAAAGCAGGACTAAACCAAACCTAAACCAGGACTAAACCAAGGCTAAGCAAGGTTTAAACCAGGACTAGACCAGGTCTAAACTTGAACTAAACCAGGTCTAAACCAGGACTAATCTCAGAGTGCACACAGTGAACCTCAGGCTGTGTAAATTTATTCCTAAAATCTGCAACATGAGCAACTCAGCTTTGAAGGTGATGCAATAGATCCAACCAATCAAAGAAGACTTCAGAACCACAACTTCACTTTCGACCAATCAGAGCCCGTCTCAAAATCACAAACACCAGCGATCTTTAAAGATGTGGAATTGCACCATGTAACTTTTCTGTTGGGAGGGTTCACCACCTGTTTGTCTCCATGGAGATTGTATTTCTTTGTCTGGAATGCTCCACAGTATGGCATTTACCTAACCTATGTTTTTTTCAAATAATTTAATTCCTAAAAAATATATCTTGAAAAACATGCGTTCTTACTGTGAGCTGGCTCACCGCTCCACGATCTGAGCTGTGACTTTGCCTTTGAAACCTTTCTGTCTCCAGATTGGCAGGTATACAGTGTTTATTCAAGTTTCTGTTTCTGTTTGTTTATGAAATGTGGGCCAGTGCACATTCATCAGCATGTGTTAGCATGTGTTAGCATGTGTTAGCATGTGTTAGCATGTGTTAGTACATGTGTAAATGTGCCAGAGCTAACATGCAGGATCATTTTCACCTGTAGAGTCACACTGACAGCTCCATGTCAGGTAGAAAACAGGACATAGGCACAGAACAGAGATACAAGTGTGTCAGGTCAAAGTGAGATCATGTTAAAGCTGTATACACACACACGTACCCGCACATACACACACACACACACCCCCCCACACCCCCACACACACCCACACACCCCCGCTCTGGTCAGGGCACTCCGCCATGAGTTGGAGCGAAGGAGGGCCGAGCTCGCAAATCAGGTTCAAATGAGCCAAGCACTGGACCTGAGGCTCAAAAATCAGGAGAGGATCGACCAAGAGAAAGACCTGGAGATCCAAAATCTTACTGATGCCCTCCAAAAGAAGGAGGAAGAACTGCAGCAAGAGACTGAGGACCATCGGCAGAGAAGAATCAAGCATCTCAAGTCAGTGATGGAGATGATGGGGGTGAAAAAGGAGCTGCACAAGCTCAAAAAGGCCACAGCCAACACAGACTTGGAGTTTCAAAAAGTCAGTGCTTTGCTCCAAGAGAAGGAGAAGGAGATGGTTTCCCACGTCAGCGCCCACAAACAGCTGAGAAACCTGTACATCTATGCAGGACAGGAAACCAAGAGGCTTAAACAGGAGCTTCACAACACCAGAAACCTGACAGCAAAAATGGAGCTGGAGGTGTATAACTTCAAGAACAAGCTCCATAAGAAAGAAAAAGAGCTGGATAATGTCACCAGTGTACATAATAATATCAGGCAGCAGTTTCACAGTACACTGAGAGACAAAACACTGCTCACGCAGGAACTGGCCTTTGCCAAAAGAAACAATGAAGCGATGGCCAGTCGAGTAAAAGAACAGGACACTGCCATCGCTGCCCTGAAACGACAGGACTGGCCTGATCCAGAGGCCTTCAGTCGGAAAGGGACAGGCCAGAGCACGAGCGGCAAAACCAGGGCCGATGAGCAGACGGATGACAAAACAACGGCAACAATGGACATCAACACAAGCATCAAAGAAGATGCTACATTCAGAAAAATACGAGCTGTCCAGAAACATGCCATCTTCAGAGCTGAAATCGCTGAAGTCGTGCGAGAAAGACGTCTGCTTCACTAAAATGGAGAAGACGAAATCTGCTCTTGAACCCTGCATTAACACTAAATAAAACTCAATAAAAACATTTAAAATATTTATTATTCGTGTTTTATTGTTTTACTGTCTAAACCTGACTGTACAACTGGTCACTATTATGAAGGATATTGGTGAAACCTGAAGTAAAAATACAAAAAATACACAAGTAAAAGTAAAAGTATTAAAGTACCTGTTTAAAACTGTATTTAAAGAGTAAAAAGTAAAAGTGTTTAGCTGTTTTAAGATTTTGAGATCTTATAAAGCAGGAGTGCCACACGGAGGGTCACAGACCAGTGGTGAATACAGTCAATAATTCAGATGGTGCATTTAAAATAGTTTTGACTTCATACTTTAAATAAGGCTTGAAATATTAACATATTAGGTCTGTAAGTATATATATATATATATATATATATATATATATATATATATATATATATATATATATATATATATATATATATATATATATATATATATATATATATATATATATATATATATATATATATATATATAGGTCTGAATGGCAATGCAGTGTGATGTTATTTAGGTTATATTGGGAGGATTACTCAAATTTGTCACAAAAAGTACTGATTATGATCAATTGGGCCAGTTCAACTGAAGGCCTGAGGGCCAGTAAAATTGGTCTCAGTGCCACGTTTGGCCCCAAGGCCACAGTTTGGGCATGCCTGTCCTAGTGGTACGGCAGGATAGGTCAAACACAGAGGACATATTTTCACCCTAATCATAGTATTTTCAAGACCTTACACAAGCCTACAGTTGTGGTACTACAGTTTTCCAGCTCTTGTGGGCCTTGACAGAGGTTTGTTCCACAACACGGGAGACATTTTAAAAGTTGACATCTTGAACTCTTCTGTCTGAGATAAAGGTCTGCAGCAGGTGAAGCTGCCAAGTTCAAATCTAACAACCACCCAGGAGTGCTCAAGACAGCTCCAAGCCAAACGCAGTACGGAGGAGGACACACCACACTGTTTGTACAGGCCAAGCTTGGTCAAATTCTTCTTATTAGTAAAAGAATTGATACTTGCGATACTTACACTATAGCGACACTAGCATTTTCTGTGTATATTCATCAACATTTTTGTACTACTGTTGCCCACTGCTCCTGACAGGTTGTCCAAGTGCAGGGGTGTCCAAACCTTTCTCATCAAGGGCCACATATAAAAACACAGACAAAGCTGAGGGTCGATTGAGAGCCATAGACTGGTCACCAATACAGTGAATACTTCAAATCTGTGTGTTTATTACAAGTTAGACTGAACCAGTGGACCTTTATTCATGCTCACACCCTCAATGGGACACGTTAAATATTTGATATGAGCTTGTTAAAGTAGATTTTCAGAAATGTACAGTAAAAAGTACTGTTTAAGGCAGGGGTGGGCAAACTTTTTGACACATGGGTCACAATGGGTTCTACAACTTGAAAGAGGGGCCGGGCCATTATATGTATATATATATATATATATATATATGTGTGTGTGTGTGTGTGTATATATATATATATATATATATATACACACACACCCCCACCCCCACACACACACCCCCACAGACACACCCACGCACCCCCCCCCCCCACACACACACACCCCTACACACACATATTACACACACACACGTACACACAAATATCTCACTTAAACACATATAGATTAGTCCATGTTACTCTCACATGTCTGATTGTCCATTGCTTCACAGATCTACTAAAGCTGTGGATGGAGGTCGTGTTCCTTAGTTCTGTGGGGACATCTCCTTGGAGATAAGCAGATGGCAGATCCTCCACCTGGAAAGTTACATAGTGTGTCTTTAATCACTATCTCTATTGTGGCCAGACCTCCTTGTCAAAGCCTGATCTGGTCAGATCTCTGAAGTTTAGCAGGTCTGGGCCTGGTCAGGACTGGGATGGGAGAGCACTGGAACACCAGGTGCCACAGTGGGGCGCCAGTGGCAAAAACTGTTGTTATGTCCTTAGGCAAGACACTTCATACATATTGCCTTTGAATGTGGTGTGTGTGTGAGTGTCGGTGGTGGTGGGAGGGGCCGATGGTGCAGATTGGCAGCCTCACTACTGTCAGTCTGCCCTAGGGCAGTTGTGGCTACAATAACTTCCCACCACTGAGTGTGGGGTGAATGAATAACACATGAAACTGTAAATTGACTTTGAGCGTTTGGAATATAAAACATTCTAGTTAATTAATATTCACTGTTAATTACACAGGACTTAATAATGACAGGTATACATCTGATCCTGATCAGGAACACATGTTTTAGGTTGATGGGAAAACAGATGAGGCCCGCTAAAACACAGGGAGAACATGCAAACTCCACACAGAAAAGCCAAACCCAGTGCAGGAAACGGACAAGGACCTTGTAGCTGGGGGGCGTCAGGACTAACCACTCCGCCACCAGTAACGTGTAGAGTGTTAAAAGTGTGTCACTGCTGCAAGTGACATGAAGGGCCCGACAAGAGCCCAGGGCCAAACCTGCACCTCAGACAAAACACACAGGGACTGAAACAGGACCAAAGCAGGACTGTAACAGGACTAAAACAGGACTGAACCAGGACTAAACCAGGACTAAATCAGGACTGAACCAGGACTAAACCAGGACTAAATCAGGACTGAACCAGGACTAAACCAGGACTAAATCAGGACTAAATCAGGACTGAACCAGGACTAAACCAGGACTGAACCAGGACTAAATCAGGACTAAAACAGGACTAAAACAGGACTAAATCAGGACTAAACCGGGACTAACTCAGGACTAAAGCAGGACTAAATCAAGACTAAACCAGGACTGAACCAGGACTAAACCAGGACTGAACCAGGACTGAACCAGGACTAAATCAGGACTAAACCAGGACTGAACCAGGACTAAACCAGGACTGAACCAGGACTAAATCAGGACTAAACCAGGACTGAACCAGGTACCTGAACCTGAGTTTGATTTGGGTGGTGTCAGTGTCTGATGGAGCACAGAGTGTGTTTATTTAAAGCTGCAGTGTTCTCACATCAGACACAACACATTAGTGAGACAGAGACACAGCAAGAAGATACAGTAAAATATATTGTACTACTGCAGTGCCTGTTATACAGACTTTAATGATTTGATTGCACATGAATAAATAGCGCCTCCCAGAGGACAGCTCTACAAACAGCAAATGAGATGAATAATCCCTTTGGCTCAGTGAAGGCTTCTGGTCCAGTAGAGGTGTGAGAGAGAATATATATATATATATATATATATATATATATATATATATATATATATATATATATATATATATATATATATATATATATATATATATATATATATATATATATATATATATATATATATATATATATATATTCAGTCCTGGTTTAGTCCTGCTCTAGTCCTGGTTCAGTCCTGGTTTAGTCCTGGTTCAGTCCTGGTTTAGTCCTGGTTTAGTCCTGCTCTAGTCCAGGTTCAGTCCTGGTTTAGTCCTGGTTTAGTCCTGGTCTAGTCCTGGTTCAGTCCTGGTTTAGTCCTGCTCTAGTCCAGGTTCTGTCCTGGTTTAGTCCTGGTCTAGTTCTGGTTCAGTCCTGGTTTAGTCCTGGTCTAGTCCTGGTTCAGTCCTGGTGTTTATCGGCTGTTGTTTGGCACAGAGCTGCATTGGTGAAAGTCCCTGGCTCCTGCTGTGTCTGGGTTTATTTGGGTTGAGATTTCACAACTTTTCAGACGTGACAGTAAACCAGTACACCTTTTTTTTTTTTAAGTTTTCTGAAATGTTCTAGATTCTGATGACATCAAAATTGAACAAAACAGTGAAGGAACATCCCCACCGCTGGGTCACTGCTCAGTCTCCCTGTAGTGTCAGAAATGTTGGCATTTGGCACACTTTTGACATTAGCATAACATTAGCATAACATTAGCATAACGGGCTCAGTCCACAGAAGTGGACTGGGGGAGTGACTAAAGGAAACTAACAAAAGTACATCAATATTTTAGCATCTTTAAACCTCCATTGGTTTAAATAGACCCCATGTTCTAACGCTGTTCCCTTTTAGATGTCATCCATGTTTGAGTAATGTAGCCATCTCACCAGGGGCCCTTTTCGAGCCCTGCTTACAGTTAGCTTTCAGATTCTGTGCAATGCTCTGTGCACGTCACCCATGGACTTAGTGTGGAGAACCTGAATTTGACCAATCTTTCAGTGTCTCTGGATTAAACCTGCATTTGACCCGTCCTTCAGTGTCTCTAGATTAAACCTGCATTTGACCTGTCCTTCAGTGTTTCTGGGTTAAATCTTCATTTCGCCCATCCTTCTGTCTGAGTTAAACCTGTGTTTGACCCATCCTTCAATGTTTTTAAGTCAAACCTGCATTTGACCCATCCTTCAGTGTCTCTGGGTTAAACCTGTCAGGAGCAGTGGGACTCCTCTTCAGATCTTGAGCTGGTCTTGGTCAGGACAACCTCAGCTGGAGGATTTGACCCACTGTGCGTGTTTTGGGTTGATGAGGAAACTAGAGGAAATCCACACAGACACAGAGAGAACCTGCAAACTCCACACAGAAAGGCCCGGGAGTCGAACCAAGGACCTTCTTGCTGTGAGGAGAGAGTGCTAGCACCATCTCAGCGGACACACATGACCTTTACTCTGCCTGATGAAACCCAGGGACTCTGTGGACTGTGGAGTGGACTGTTCTGTCTGTAAATACAGTGATGTGGGAAATTCTAATATTGATCCAGGTCAAAGATCTGGGGCTGGGAAAATTTCAAACTGTCAATAATTTCTGACAAATCAACCATAAATGTCCTTAACATAACAAACCTCACCAAGCATTAAAGCTGAACTGTGTGACTTTCTTTATGGGTCCATCACCAGTATTTCTTGCGTAATATTGCATTTTAGGATTGATGCTTTGATGTGTCGGATATAATATTTTATTTTATGCTTTTATGTTTTGGTTATTTCTGTAAAGTAAAAGAAAAAAATAAGCCTGTCAACTGGACACAAAGTTGTCATTAGAGCTGAAGGACTATACTAAGTAGGTTTTTGGCACAGTGCACACTTATTATAGCTCAATCAACCTAGCTTACATATAGAAACTATAAACAATAGGAGTTTAGTTTCAGTGTAGTTAGCCCCTCCCTTCAGACAGATATGAGGCAGTGTCCAGCAGTAATCTGACCAGAACTGAAGAAGTGACTTGCATGAGCAGCAAAACGTCTTCAGACTTACAACTTTTTGTCCAGTTACAGATTTAATTTTGGCTTTTAATATAGATCAGACCTGGACGACTGGAGGATTACACAGGTGTAAGTTGTGAAATCTCAAACTAAATAAAGTCTGACACAACAGGAGCCAGGGACTTCACAGGATTTCAACAGCACAGGTCTGCGTCAAACAACAGGCTATAAAAACCAGGACAAAACCAGGTCTGAACCACATCTCTGCCAGGTCCAAACCAAATCTGAACCAGCTCTAGGCCCGATCCAAACCAGGACTGAACCATGCGGTGTCTCTGTGCTGTCGTGGTGACTCTGGTGCTCTGTGTACTGGGGACTCCTCCCATTACAGGTCAGTCACAATCTTAGATTTTTTAAATGAATGTGAAATTAAAGCATGTAAAGTATGTAACTCTCTGGAGGTGGCCCGTATGATTCTACTTTCTGTAGTATTGTGTGTAATCCTTCCATAGACCATGTTTGTGCAGTACTGGTAGTATTTTGTCCTCGTGTGCAGGTCAGGATGTAGTACTAGTAGTATTTTATCCTCATGTACTTGTCAGGATGTAGTACTAGTAGTATTTTATACTCATGTACTCGTCAGGATGTAGTACTAGTAGTATTTCGTCCTCATGTGCTCGTCAGGATGTAGTACTAGTAGTATTTTGTCCTCATGTGCTCGTCAGGATGTAGTACTAGTAGTATTTCGTCCTCATGTACTCGTCAGGATGTAGTACTAGTAGTATTTCGTCCTCATGTACTCGTCAGGATGTAGTACTAGTAGTATTTTATCCTCATGTACTCGTCAGGATGTAGTACTAGTAGTATTTCGTCCTCATGTGCTCGTCAGGATGTAGTATTTTGTCCTCATGTACTCGTCAGGATGTAGTATTTTGTCCTCATGTACTCTTCAGGATGTAGTACTAGTAGTATTTTGTCCTCATGTACTCGTCAGGATGTAGTACTAGTAGTATTTCGTCCTCATGTGCTCGTCAGGATGTAGTACTAGTAGTATTTTGTCCTCATGTACTCGTCAGGATGTAGTACTAGTAGTAGTTCGTCCTCATGTACTCGTCAGGATGTAGTACTAGTAGTATTTTGTCCTCATGTACTCGTCAGGATGTAGTACTAGTAGTATTTCGTCCTCGTGTGCAGGTCAGGAGGACTTGACCATCGCGGAGCTGCGGGAGCTGTACGGTCGCAGGGTGCTGGTGGCAGAGAAGTTGGTGAGGGTCAAACAGAACATGCCCTCTTGGATGCCCACCATATACATCAACTCACACAGCGGCGTCAGGTCAGTGCGCCCCCTGCAGGTGTACACACGTCATTACAGTCACAAATCAACCTGTCCCGAGGTGGCAGGTAGTAAATACAAAATGTTCTTCCAAATATGGTTCCTGGTTGCAGATTTGCCACTGTAACTGCGTCCTTTAGTCCACTTCTATTATACAGCCTATGAGCAAGACACTTCACCCTATGTGTGTGTGTGGAAGGGTGGTGTAAAGAGCTTTAGCTGTAGTTCACGATGCTCTCCACAGGGTGACGCTGGAGGGAACACCGCACCAGTACCTTATCCACAAAGGGCCAGAAAACAGTGAATCAGAGTACAAGTCTGTCATCACCGACGCCAGAAACATGAGATCAGGGTGGCAGGTAAAAGTGACCCTCTGACCCTCTGACCCTCTGACCCTCTGACCCTCTGACCCTCTCCTCTTTAACCCATGTTCTAATGCTGTTCCCTCCTCAAAAACAGACCTGGAGTTGTGTTTTGTTTCATTCACACATGTTTGAGTAACACTTCATTATTAGTCTGTCTACATCTCCAAAGCTCAAAATGCTCTGTTCCAACTTGTGATGTCATGAAGTGGTAGTTTTCAAGTTAACAGCTGCTTTTACTTTAAGTTAAGTTCAGTAGAGATTGAAAATTCCAGGGCTAAATGATCTCAATGATTCTAGTGAAGGTGTGTGGAGTTTAAAAACACAGTGGGGCACTTCCTGTATCACCTCATCATGACATCACAAGGTGGAACAGAGTGTTTTCTGTTTGAGAGAAGAACTCAGTCTAAATATGCAGGGTTTGTGTGTTAAACGTGTGGTTTGAGGCCGGGGCGGTTTGAGTGTAGGGTGGTTTAAGTGTGGGGCGGTTTGACTGTGGGGCGGTTTGAGCGTAGGACGGTTTAAGTGTGGGGCGGTTTGACTGTGGTTCTCCTTGTTTCAGATCATTTTCAGTTCACACCTTGATGACTTTTGTGTTTGTAGCTGAAGAGTACGAAATATTACAACGGCAGAGTCACCGTGCAAGACCTCATCAATGCAGCAGGGGGCAGCTACAACGTCTTTGTCAGCAACTGTCACCAAGCGGCCGACGCCATGATGGGCCTGTGAGGTCCTCGAGGTCCCTCTGAGTCGGCCTCGCGCTGCTCTCGGTGTGTTCTGCTGTATCTGTGGAGGAAATAAGTACAACTACTAACTTCAAAATAATAAAAACTTGGGTAACTTGAGTAATCTAGCGATCTCTCCTGGGCCCTATTCAAACCCTCCTTACGGTTAGCAGTACGAGCCTGTACAAAGCTCCGCCCACAAACCTATGTTTCCCGTATGACATCTATATACAAAAACAGGAAACAAAACTGTACACAGCAACTTGACAAACCTGATGACCCCGATTGTGTTATGATAGTGCTCTGATGGGGGAGTGACTTAGCGCAGGGAGCAGAGTGTTAAAAAATGAAAGTGAAATTTACAAAAACATGTTACGTACGTACGTTGTTTTGGGTGAATATAGCATTTTCAAATCAATAAAAGGAAACATGATCTAAATGTGTTATGTGTTACGGTTCATACCTCACAGAACAAACGTGTCGTCCTTCTGTGGAAACGGTCTCTACATTTTGGAGTTTTCAGTGTTGGTGACATATAAAGACCATTTTCAAACTCATGTCCAGAATTTTTGTACTTTTTTCAACTTTTTCCACAAACTGCCACTTAACTGGTGTAAAGATTCACCACAGACACATCCACCAAACCGAGTGAGAATTAGATAAACATGAAACCGTGTCACATGACCTCACAGAGGAGACGTTCTGCAAAATCCATTTGTTTGGAAGTGTCTCATGTTCTAACATTGTTCCCTCATCAAAAACATGTGTGAAGAGATTTTACATGTCATCCATACACACACACACACACACACACACACACCCCTACACATATGAGTAAACAAAAAGGGTGGAGGTGTGTGTGCATTTTTTAGAGATAATTTAGTCACTCACAGATTGTCATTTTGGGTGTTTTCATCTTTTGAGAAAAAAATAAATGAAATGAAATGATATAATGAAATTTAATTAAATATCAAATACAATTAAAATTAAATAAATATCAAAATAATACATTAAAATTAAATAAATATCAAATTAAAACAAGTAATTTAGCAATTTGGTACACCACCTTATATAATGCTCAGTGCTTGCTGCTTTAAGTGACATTTACAAAGCGGGATGATTGTTGTTAATATTTGGCACGTTTATGCTGAAAAAACTCCAGCGTCTTATCAGCGTGACTGAAGTGTAATGAGGTGGCACCTTAACTTATTTGTCTTCACACTGTCCGCTGCCACAGCAGACACCGGTCTGTCCTCGTGTCCCACCGGAGTCACGGTGAAGCCAAGTGCTAAATACGCTTCATCAGACTCCTCCTCATCTTACTTTTCGTATGACTTTACCTCCGTCTATCTCCGCCTTTCTTTTCATCCCTGTTAAAATGTTTTCCATAGTGTTTCTTTAGCAAAAGTGTTTTTTGTTCACTGCCCTGTGTCACGATCTGTTCACTCTGTCCTGCTCTTTGCTGCGTGCGCGCTGCGTACAGTACTACAGTGTCATACGCGGAGTCGTACGCGCCCCACTATTTGAGAACCACTGCTTTATAAAGTGGTGCCATTATTCAACCCCAAAATGTCATGTCATCTGAAAGGACTTTAAGACAAAAGATTAACAGGATACATTTGCGGTGGTGTGTCTCTTCTGTTCCCATGTGTGTTATATGTGTGTACTCCCTCAGTGTGCAGTAGGTTCATAGTGGTCCATGTGTGTACTAGTCTATGTGTCTTTGATAATATCTTTGATGTCGATTAGTGTCTGATTTTTAACACTTTTGACCCTGGTTTGTGGAGCTCTATGCCAATTCTTCAACAAATGTTATGAAAATATGTTCAGTTCAGTGGATTTTGTCTGGTAAATTTTCAGAAGAAATGTGATAAAATAATAATTGTACTGAAATGACAACAAAATTAAATTAAATTGCAAGCAGTGATAAAGGGCTCTCGTGGCGTGCTTCAGTGGTAGTGTCACCTGTCTACCCTGGCTTCACATTTGATTCAAAATTGCCACTGTCACACTGGAAATAAATGTTTCCATTTTAACTCTTCAGGGGGCGCTGGAGAGCCATGTTAAAAGATAAAAGTTCGTTCGTAGGAGTTTGTTGGGTAATATCCATAGGATCAAGTTTATCAAAGTATGAGGTCTAGGTTTGTCCATGTATGTGGATCCTTGACTTTGGAGAGAGGGTGTGGTCCCCATAGGCGTTTTTGCTCAGGGTCACATAAAGACATAATCCATATTTCATTGGATTATGGCAAAAACTTTTTTGAGGCGTGGTCATGTAAATATGGATGTGAATAGGATGATCTTTATCTGGAGAACATGAAATGATTTGAACATTTGTGTTTCTTGCAGCTTCTTCAGATATGGTTTAGTTTGGCTCATTTTTGTGTCTGTTTGAAAATACCACATTTTGTCACTTATTTCATGTTTTGTCACATTCATGTTAAATTATAAATCAGATGTTACATCCTCACACTTACTCTTTAAGTAAGTAAGTAAGCTCTTTAAGTAGTACTTTTCCCAATTATTTTTTTACTTGAGTCATTTCTTGGACCACTACTTTCTACTTCTACTTGAGTAATAATATTCTGAAGTAATGTTACTTTTACTTCAGTACAGTTTTTGACTTCTCTGCCACCTCTGGTAAATTCAGCTAAAAAAGGCAAAGAAAGTGTTTTTTAATCACATTCATGAGGTAGAGGAGGACAGTCTGACACCAGACCAGGATCTGAACAGGTCTAGACTAAGACTAAAAATGAAAGTGCCCTGTGGTGCAATGGCAGTTGGAAATTCCATTTGCTATAAATAAAGACCTTTGTGAATCGTTGGGTAATATTAAAAAGAAAGTCTCGGCTTTGAGCAGAAAAACCTGTTTTTTCTATATCCAAGGCTCCACATGTGACTGTTTACAGTCACTGCACATATATTTATGTGTTTTCTGTGTTTCCACATGAGGATCACACTGAAGTGACAGGGCTTTGAGTTTAGAGCAGAGAGAGCATGTCTCAGGGGAAGATTTTGCTTTTGTTTTCAACTGTGTCACTATGTCAAAATGAAAGTGAAAGTGTTTCTGTGTGAGGATGAAGAGGAAGAGGAGGAGGAGCCGGGGTCTATTTAAACCACAGCAGCATCGACAACAGACACCGACAAACAGAAGAAACCAGACAAAATGGATGAACTCGGTGAGTAAACCAGGACTAAACCAGAACTAAACCGGGACTACACCAGAACTAAACCGGGACTAAACCAGGACTGAACCGGGACTAAACCTAGACTGAACCAGGACTGAACCAGGACTAAACCAGGACTAAACCAGGTCCACACAGGACTCAGAGCCTCTCTAGTCCTGTGTGTGTGCTGTGTGTTGTGTGTTGCAGATCTGCCCCCTGCTGGTCTAAATGCTCTCTACAATAAGAAAGTGAAGTCTGCAGAGTGGATGATCCGGCCCAAAGATGGGCTCTATGACTGGGTTCCAGATATGTACCCCACCACCCACAGTGGAATCAGGTCAGTGCACCAATCATCCTCTGCATTTGACCCATCCTTCAGTGTCTCTGGGTTAAATCTGCATTTGACCCATCCTTCAGTGTCTCTGGGTTAAATCTGCATTTGACCCATCCTTCAGTGTCTCTGGGTTAAATCTGTCAGGAGCAGTGGGATCATCTCCAGATCATTAGCTGGTCTTGGTCAGGACGACCTCAGCCGGAGGATTTGACCCACTGTGCGTGTTTTGGGTTGATGGGGGAAACTGGAGGAAAAATTCACATAGACACAGGGAGAACATGCAAACTCCACAAAGAAAGGCCTGCGGTCAAACCAGGGACCTTCTTGCTTTGAGACCACTCTTGGCATAAATTATCATTTCATTTTTAAGTGAAGGTTTCTAAACTCCCTCTGACTCCGCCCCTCTGTATGTTTTACCCCGCCCCTGTCTCCTCAGGGTGACTCTGGAGGACCAGAGTCAGTTCCTGATCCACAAAGGGCAAAACTACGGAAAATCCTCAGCCACAGTGGTCACCGACGCAAAGCACATGTCCGACAAATGGGAGGTGAGACTGAACCAGGACTCAACCAGAACTGAACCTGAACCAGGACTGAACCTGAACCAGGACTGAACCAGGCCTAAACCAGGAGAAATTAGTACTAGGTGAGGACAACACCTGGTCTAAAACAAGATTAAACCAGGACAAAACTGAGATTGAACCAGAACTAGATCAGGACCAAGCCAGGACTAGACTAGGAGAAAGTAGTACTAGGTGAGGACTACACCCGGACTAAACCAGAACAGAACCCAGACTAAACCAAGACTGTACCAGGACTGAACCAGGACAAAGCAGAACTAAGCGAAACTAGGTCTGAACCAGGTCTAACCCATGTTTCTGCAGGTGAAAGACCACCGGGACTTTGAGCTGTCTCAGACTGTTGGGGATTTAGTTAAAGCAGCAGGAGACGAGTACAGAATCGAGACGGGGGATCAGTGTCACACTGCTGCAGAAGACATGATGAACCTGAATTTAGAAGAAGAAAAGCCATTCAGACCATGTGTTTTCTTTTGCCCCTAAGCCCCAAAACCCTCCCCTAAACACACCCCTAAACATGACCCTAATCCCAAAACCTGCCCCTAAACCCGCCCCAAAACACTGCCCTGAACCACTATAAAACTTGGCAAAAACCCGTGCCAAAACTTGGCTCTTAACACACCCCAAATCCTACGCCAAAATCCACCCTTAAATATGCCTCTAAACCCAAAATCTGCCCTAAAGCTCGCCTCTAAACCCGCCCCAAAACCCTAAATAAACCTCTAACCCAAAACCTGCCCCGAAACGCGGCCCTAAACATACTCCTAAACCCGCCTCTAAACCCGCTTCTACACCTGGATCTAAACCCGCCTCTAAACCCGCTTCTAAACCCACCCTAAACTGGACCCGGCCTGGATCGTAACCGGACTCACAGTGGAGCAAAGTGGCACATAATTGTTACAGTAGTAAAGGCCGTAGTCTGTACTCAGCCTCATGTTCTTTAGTGTGTTAGCGTACTAGCGCATTAGCATGTGACTGTCTGTGTGTGGGTTGTTACCGGTATTTACTTTTTTGTTACTTTTTTTGTAAGGATTGCTTTTTAAATAAAGTCTGATGTTTGATCAACAAAATGGCGTCTTGAAAATAGTGGATTAAAGATTACTCAAACATGAATCACTCCAAATACAACTTCAGAGGCTCAATGAGAAGAAACCACTAGAACATGGATAAAGATCAGAAAAGTCCAGTTTACAGAATTAACATTGCATTAACATAGACCTTTTAAATAAAATCTTTTTTATAAACAGTCCACACTGGCTCCACCCTCTGCTGGAGCCTGAGGCGGCCGGGACAGGGTCTGGGGACAGTGTGTGACAGTTATACACAATTATACAGGGTTACAAGAGCTATATAGAGCCATATATAGTTATAGAGTTATATAGTTATACAAAGTTATACATAGTTATAGAGTTATACACTGTTATCTAGAGTAATACATTTAAAATGATAAGAGCTATATAGTGTTATATATAACGTTATACAGAGTTATATAGAGTTCTGAGAGGTATTTAGAGTTATACAACTGGATAAATGGATAAATACAAGATATTAATGCCACACTGTGAAACACTGGAGAATCTAGAAGTGTGCCCAGCTCATACACAGGCTGCACAGATCATGGAGTATGTTGCAACTGCAGCTATTTTCTGAGCTCTTTATAATGTAGTTTTTCTGTGGTAAGGAGAGTTCCCTTGTGGTTTTAAACTTCATACACACAGCACTTTTCTGAGCAGAGTTTGTGAGTGTATCTGTGCTTTTATGGGACTTCCCAGAGTCTCACAACAAAACCAAAAGTCTGGAATTCACAGGATCAGAATCTGAGCCAGGATCATAACAAGACCAAGACTGAAACCAAAACTGGAGCAAAATAATATCTGTGCAATCCCTCAGTCGTCCAGGTCCATAGAAAAATTCAATTCTGTCACTGGACAAAAGTTTTAGTATGAAGACGTTTGGCTGCTCATCCAAGTGTGGTCTTCAGTTCTGGTCACACTGCTGGTGGACACTGCTGTATGTCTGAAGGGAGGTCTTTAACACACAAACTCTGCATATTTAGACTGAGTTCTTCTATGAAACAGAAAACACTCTGTTCCACCTTGTGATGTCATGTAGTAATACAGGAAGTGCTTCACTGTGTTTTTAAACTCCACACACTTTCACTAGAATCATTTGGATCGTTTCAGTCCTGGAATGACCAATCTCTACTGAAATAAAAGCAAAAAGTAAAATAAAAAATCAAGTTGCTCATGGTGTGACAGAAAAGATGTTGAACTGTATGTCAACCATATTCTTTGGACACACTGCACACAGCACTATTCTTTTTTTCAATGTTTATTTACTGTACATTTTCACTAAAGATGTTCAATGTCCATCATTTATAACATATGTCCATATGTGTTTACAATGACACACTACACATACACATATCACACATACATATATACTACCTATATACATATACATGCACACACACACACGCATGTACCCTTATACACACATGCATGTATGTACGCTTATACGCACATGCATGTATGTACTCTTATACGCACATGCATGTATGTACTCTTATACGCACATGCATGTATGTACTCTTATACGCACATGCATGTATGTACTCTTATACGCACATGCATGTATGTACTCTTATACGCACATGCATGTATGTGCGCTTATACGCACATGCATGTATGTGCGCTTATACACACATGCATGTATGTACGCTTATACACACATGCATGTATGTACTCTTATACACACACGCATGTACCCTTATACACACATGCATGTATGTACTCTTATACACACATGCATGTATGTACGCTTATACACACATGCATGTATGTACGCTTATACACACATGCATGTATGTACTCTTATACGCACATGCATGCATGTACTCTTATACGCACATGCATGTATGTACGCTTATACACACATGCATGTATGTACCCTTATACACACATGCATGTATGTACTCTTATACGCACATGCATGCATGTACTCTTATACGCACATGCATGCATGTACTCTTATATGCACATGCATGTATGTACGCTTATACACACATGCATGTATGTACCCTTATACGCACATGCATGTATGTACTCTTATACGCACATGCATGCATGTACTCTTATACACACATGCATGCATGTACTCTTATACACACATGCATAGGCACATGCTCATGCACACATACATTTCCATTTAACGTGTTACATGGAAAATCCACACATCTCACAGTGCTACTTTTGATCTGTACATCTGTTTTACATCTATATCATATTCATAGAAAACAATCAAAATAAATGAATACAAAAACACAGCAGTATTCTGAGCAGAGTTTATTGGTGCTTTTATGGGCATTCCCCAAACCAAAACCAAAAGTCTGGAATTCACAGCATGAGGATCTGAGTCAAAATCATAACATGTCTTGACAAACACCAAAACAGGAACCAAATCTGGACCAAAACAAATGGCACAGAAGCTAAACTAAGACAATGGTACGTTAACGACTTATAAAAAACTTTAATCCTCAGAGTATTTGCAGACCCCACACTTTTACTCAAGTAATTTATTGTACAGTGTAATCAATCTGGTCCATTTTGTCGTCCCTTGAGCCAGGCGCAAATGTGATCGTCTAGTGAGATTTGTTTATTTCAGTGACACATGTGAAACAAAGAAGCTCATTGGTCACTCATATACAAATAAAATGACATTTCACTTTCCTCAGATGAACAGAGTTCAGTTTGATTCTGCAAAAATCCTCCATGTTTTTCAGTCCTGTGATATTTTATTTTTTCCTCATAAGCAGCCATATTTATGGATGGACCATAATGTGTCCCTCATTGGCTAATCCACCTGTCAATCACACCCATCTAAACTCGGGGAGATTCCCTGGTGACCAGACTCACATCTTCAGAAAGTGGAGAGTCGTCTGCTAGTTCTAGTTGGACATTACACATCTGTCTCACATCTATTCAAGTCCATGTGTTTTTGTTTCAAAAAAGAAGCAAATTGTGTGTTCTTTTTGTCAATGGGCTCGCCTCCCCGCAGATCTGAATTGTAATTTGGCCTGATGGATAGATACATACGGTTAATGCCACACTGAGGTAATGTCTGGATGACAGATGACGGTCTCTCCACCAGAAAAGTTAACACAAATATTATTATTGATTTAAAATAAGTGTAGTGTCATAGAGAAAGTGAAAGCATCTCTGTGTGAGGAGGAGGAGGAGGAGGAGGAGGAGGAGGAGGAGGAGGAGGAACAAAACGGTAGGTCTATTTAAACACATCAGAAACTGAGAGACAAAGAGGAAACGAGGAGCCAAGAAGAGACAGACAACACAAACGACAACTTCAACGTGTCCAATACCAGTGAGTATAAACCAGGACTAAACCAGGACTAAACCAGAACTAAACCAGGACTGAACCAGGACTGAACCAGGACTAAACCAGGACTAAACCAGGACTGAACCAGGACTGAACCAGGACTGAACCAGGACTAAACCAGGACTAAGCCAGAACTAAACCAGGACTAAGACAGAACTAAACCAGGACTGAACCAGGACTAAACCAGGACTAAGCCAGAACTAAACCAGGACTGAACCAGGACTAAACCAGAACTAAACCAGGACTGAACCAGGACTAAGCCAGAACTAAACCAAGACTGAGCCGGGACTGAACCCACTCCTCTGCTCCTCTGACTCTGCTCCTCTGACTCTGCTCCTCTGACTCTGCTCCTCTGACTCTGCTCCTCTGGCTCTGCTCCTCTGGCTCTGCTCCTCTGGCTCTGCTCCTCTGTCTCTGCTCCTCTGGCTCTGCTCCTCTGGCTCTGCTCTGTTAGTACACAAACTGCTGCTGCTGTTGTTGTTCAAAGTGACTAGTAGTAGTACTGTTGTTAGTAACGGTTATTTAATTACAAATATTTTCACAGTAATGTGTTACGCTACTAAGTTACTTAAAGTACAAGTATTAGTAAGTTTCACCCTGCACTGCCTGGGGACTAGGACTAGACCAGGGGCCTCATTTATAAAAGACTGCGCTCCTAGTGGCCACGAGAGGCGCGCGCAAACTCCTCATTTATAAAACCATCGGAGCGCAGTTTGTGCTTTAAAAATCTCACCTGCAGCTGAACTCTGCGGACGTGAACCCCCTTCACCAGAAAAGGACCATTCAAAGGGACTCATGAATGAGATTTACCTAAACATGAGGCGATAATGAGGCGGGACAGAGGCGGGACAGAGGGCAAAGAGGGGCCCCTCCACTGCGCCTCAAAGGCTTTATTACAAATAAACACAAACAGAAAAGTGAGAGCAACGACTCATCTCTTACTGTCAATGAGAACATGTCAGACTCAGTTGTGTTACATTTGTGTTGACGTCGTGTTGAGGCAGTTCATCTCTGCAGACAGAGGTCGCTGTTGTCTCATGGCGTTTCAGAGTTTTATCCCTGTGTTTTTTTGTCTGTGACATGCGTGGGGGGCCTGTTTACGCATATGGACACGTGCACGCGGAGGTCTGAAAGGTCGAAGGAGGAGGCTGTGGGCGTGTGTGAGAGGTACAGATGCCCTCCCTGAGAGCGCAAGGAGCGACGGAGGGATACATAGCCCTGTGGCGCGCGGAGCGTAAAGACAAGCGTCCTTAAGGACTAAACGCAGCTCCAACACTTGAAACTTCATTAAACTAAAGCCCCATGTGCTCTGTTTGAGATAAGAGCTTTCTGAGGTCACACCGTTATTCATCCTCTCTGCGTTGGGTCTCAGTCATAGTCTGTGCATAGAAGTCTATGGTGAGTCTGTGCATAGAAGTCTATGGTGAGTCTGTGCATAGAAGTCTATGGTGAGTCTGTGCATAGAAGTCTATGGTGAGTCTGTGCATAGAAGTCTATGGTGAGTCTGTGCATAGAAGTCTATGGTGAGTCTGTGCATAGAAGTCTATGGTGAGTCTGTGCATAGAAGTCTATGGTGAGTCTGTGCATAGAAGTCTATGGTGAGTCTGTGCATAGAAGTCTATGGTGAGTCTGTGTATAGAAGTCTATGGTGAGTCTGTGCATAGAAGTGTAGTATTCAGTAAATGCAGGGACCAGAATAAACTGGAGAGGCTGGAAATAAGTTTAGCTAATTTATTTAACAAGGATGGCACCTTTAAAACACTAAAGGCAAAGCAATCGGCAGTTTAGTCAAAGCAGTAAAGTGTCCAGTGCAGCTCCACGTCAGAGTACACACTAATCAATATCATCCAATATAAAACACATCAAATAAAACATTAGAATAGTTTGGCACTTCACTGCACTACGCCATATTACACCATTGCCTGAATTTTATTAAAACTATATAAAGGGCCGATGTGCAAGAATTATATGTTATAGGCCCATATACACTTAGTAAAATGAAACAATAGTGGGATAAAAAAAAACAAAACAAAACAAAACAGTGACAAGTATAAAAACTGATCTTGTTCCTATAAAACACACACTTCATTAGGATAAGTTCAGACCAGTTGGATGTCATCAAATAGATCAATAATACCTTTGCCAAAGGTTGAGTTCAAATGTTTGTACTCGTCTTCCTTTAATTTATCACCCATGACTGAATTCAGAACAATAAATTAGTATTTTACTTACGCACAGTAGTAGTAATAGTATTTGCAGTAGACGTGTACACAAACTCACATCACATGCTTAGTGCTACTTCTCTCTGTGTGGTGGTTGGCTGGATGTACTCTGAGAACATGCCTATAAAATGACAGCGCAAACTACAACTATTACTAGTTCTTCTCTCAAACTGAAAACACCCTGTTCCACCTTGTGATGTCATCATGTGGTAATACAGGAAGTGTTCCACTGTGTTTTTAAACTCCATACACCTTCACTAGAATCATTTGGATCATTTCAGACCTGAAATTTTCAGGGAAAGGTAAAAAGTAGTTGTTAATTTGAAAACTACCACTTCATGACATCAGGTGAAACAGAGTATTTTGAGCTTTGGAGACAGAGCTTTGGAGATAATAATAAAGATTACTCAAACATTAATGAATAAATGTCTATGTCCTGTCTGTGTTTCAGATATGCCCCCTGGTGGTCTGAGATCTCTCTACAACACGGGTGGTCTGCAGAGAGGCTGACCCGCCCCAAAGAGCGCACGCCCTTTGGGATCACATTGCCCGTGGACAAAGTCTTCCCCTTTCACAACCCCACCACCCACAGCGGGGTGGTGGGGTTGTAACTTTTTTTTTTTTTTTTTTGCCAAAAACAACACTTTAAATTAGAACATTGGTGGTTTTCAGATTGTAGAACATGATCATGTCAAAGATGCCTCCAGATGGGGGCAAGGGCCAATCTCCCCTATTGATTACATTGTGCTTTTTGTTGAAATAAAAAGTAAATTCATGCTCCATCTGTATTAAACCTGACTGTCCTTTAGACTGTTGTGACGTCATCTGAAATCCTGCGATCCTAATATCCTCACTTTGCTCCTGTAACTGACAAAACTGTCCAAAAGATCGTCCTCAATCTGAGCTCATCTACATGCTGTCTCCATGTGTTACTCACTCACTCACATAGTTAACATGTCATTTCAATCCGGAACATTCCCAAGAGCTTTGAAAGCTGCAGTTATCAAGCCTCTCCTAAAGAAGAGCAGTCTTGATGCCACAATACTGAACAATTACCGACCAATCTCGAATCTGCCATTTTTAGACAAAGTCCTTGAAAAAGTAGTTTACCAACAACTTATTAACAACTCCTTTGATATTTTCCAGTCAGGTTTTAGACCCACCACAGCACTGAGACTGCTCTTATCAAGGTGACGAATGACATCCGCCTGAACACTGATGCAGGCAAACTCTCAGTGTTGATCAGTGTGTGGATGTGAAACAACTTTCTCCTGCTAAACTCAGACAAGACTGAAGTAATCATCTTTGTCCCACAGAAACATAGAGAAGGTGTGAGCAGTGTTTCTGCAGATAAAACCTGGAACAGTCTTCCTGAAGATGAGACAGGCCTCTACTTTTGACAATGTTTAAATCTTTGTATATGACTGAAAGGGTTTTATTCTGCCTCTTGTCTTCTAATGTTCATTTATGATTATTATTTATGTTTTGATTTGTTGTATTGTGATTTTAATCTCTTACCTTGATTTGGTGTTTCCAGGTGAAGGAGACTGAGTCATTCAGTGGGACTCGGACTGTGGGAGACTTTGTGAAAACTGGGGGAGAAAAGTACGACCTGCTCAAAAGTAACTGCCACCACGCAGCCCATGACATGATGAACCAGGGGAAATAAAGACCACAAGAAAAAATCTATCTGTCACTTTACAAGAGTTTTACAGTGAAGAGCTTTTGTTTTACTGATATAAGGCAGTGTCCAGCAGTAATCTGACCAGAACTAAAGAAATAATCTGACTAGAACTGAAGAAATAATCTGACCTGAACTGAAGAAGCCTCCTGGATGAGTGTCCAAATGTCTTCACTCTAAAACTTTTCTCCAGTGACAGAATTGAAATTTTCTTTTGCAACACATGGAAGCTGCACCATTATGGAAATAAATCATTAGAATCGTTTGAGTCTTGAACCTAATTGTGATTTTAAACCATTTGTAAAAGGTAATAAAACATGATGACAATCCTCAACCTTTGCATCTTTGTTCTCTCCGAGAGGAAGTAAATGTAAGGGCCACATGTAAGAACTGCTCTAGAGAAAACTCTTTATAAAGCAAAGACTGCAATTATGAACAGAGGCAGCAGTGAGATAAATCAAGCTACAGTATTTTCTAGACTATATGTCGCTCTAGAGTATAAGACTCACCATATGAATATAAGTCACACCCCAGGACAAACTATGAAAGAATTTGCAATTTATAGAAAATACAGTACTTGTCTTTTCATAATTCAAAAAGATTTTTTAAGAGAATATTAATGGGAACATATGTGAAACAATACCAAGCTTTTTGTGATTATTAGAATAATTAATATTGCGTCACACAAAAGTAGTCCAGCAAGTTAAATCACATTTATATCACTGCTCTGCTGCCATCGCCATGACATCACCATAGCAACAGGTAAACAAATGCTGTTCTGACTAAAATGTAGGGACTAGCTTCATTTAAAACACTAAACACTAAACTCAGTAATCATAGTCTGTGTAAAGAAGTGGACTAAGGAGCATAACGTCACCCACAACGTTTGGCTCCAAATGATCATCAAGCTGCTTTAGGGGCCAATGTGGAGCCAGTTCCATATTTGGGATTCTGACCACGAGTATCATAGCAACCAACGAGCCAATCCAGAGCGAGGCTGCACTGCTGGTTTGGCTTCAACTTGTTGCTAACACCAGCAGGAGCGACCTCGGGGAAAAAGGCGCCTGATTTGTCTGTTATTAATGTTCATGTCTTGATTTACAGACACAAAAGTGAAATAAAAACCCCAGGATCATGTAGAGGGTTAATACGAACATTTAAGACCAAAATGAGTCTGACAGCCTTTTTTCAATCTAAATTGAATTGGAACCAGAGTTAATTTATAAATACAGTCTATGGAAGTAACTGGGACATTTACAGACAGTGTACAGGCTTTTCACATTGAGACATTTCAGTTTGTAGCCATGGTAACAGCTCATTAAACAACTTAAAACTGCATAACACACGGCTCCTCGTTGTTTTTGTTTTTTGTATTTGGAGATAAGGGGAGGAGATAATGTTGCCGATTTTGAAGCACAGATGACAATTTAAGTTCTTTTACACAAGGAATGTTTATTTAGAAGTGACAAAAAGTCTGCAGTGGTACTGTGAACAACTCTAGTCTACTTCAAGGCACACCTCAGAAATAATAATGTTAAGAAATGAAATTGAAAATGCCACCAGTGTGTCATTGAACCTCAAACAATGATGTTTAAAGTCACAAGTATGAAGGGGGAGGAGTGTGGAGGAGTAAAGAGAAGAGCGAGGGGAGGAGTGTGGAGGACTCTTTTTTTTGCCCACACTCATTTGACTTGTGTTTGATTGTCTGTTAAGGTCGATTCTGAAAATGTTTTTATGGGCATCATGCTGAATCTAATGTTTGTAAACTGCAGTGAGTTATACATTGACCAAACAATAAAGAAATGGAATGAAGTCTGTCATAATCATCAGATGCTTCTCATAAATGTCTTGTGAGAAGAATAAGACGTTTATGCTCCTCATAAACGTCTTATTTACAGTCCGTGCTCAGGATCAACAAATAAAGTTCATACTTAAACTTTTTATTCTTTGAAATTACATTTTCGCAACAAACATGTTAATATATAATGGTATTTTTATTTCTGCCCATCAAATATCTGTGTTCCCAGATGTGATGTAAACATGTTCAAACCAAATGGAGCTTTTACTGTTCAGAAGAAGAACGCTCATTTACTCTTAAGGCGGGACTAAACTCCTCACCTCCGCCCATGCTATGGTGGGGTCTGGAGGACTTCAGGGGAGAGGGAGTGGGCAGGAGGGGCGGGGTCTGGAGGTATAAGGAACTGTGTGATTGGTCTAACAGGTATCCACACTTCAGACTCCGCCCCTGCAGACGGGTGTTTGTGTCAGAAACACTCAGCTGTGGTGTCACCAACTATTGGAAATTGCAGAGGCACTAGAGGCAGCACACACTTAGATTTAGATGTTTTTGACCTCAAAGCTGCAAATTTTACCCAGATTAGGTAGCCAAAAAAAATGACTAAGAACAGTTGATTGTAAATGGTCACACTTCTTAATATATGGTGGAAAAAGTGAATTTTGTTCCACTTTAACAATAAAATCGTGGCACATAATGGCCAAGTTGGGTTATAATTTAGTCCTTTGGTTCTTAAGACGATTATTCAATCAGAAAGCAGAATGAAAATAAAAAGGGAGAATAAGAAAATTCCCATGTCTCTCACAATAAACTTTTGCCCACACCCAGTCATTTGACTTGTGTTTTTAAGGGCATCAAACTGAATCTAATGTTTGTAAACTGCAGTGAGTTTTGACCAAACAAGAAAAAAATGGAATGAAACCCTACAGTTTAGTCCTGCTTGTAGACAGGGGCGGTGCCAGGAGGAGGGGCTGGAGGGGGCCCTCGCCTCCTCTAGAATGGCCAATGTTTTCCCATAGCTTCTCCAAAGATTTTTGCCCCATTTTCATAGCACATTCAACCTCGACTAAAAATGTTCAAATGGCAACTACAGAGTGTTCAAATGAGGCTACAATAAAAAAAGTTACATATTAGGGTTTATACATCACTACAAGGGCTCACTACATTTAAACTTGTTTAAAACAGGGACTCAAACATGGTAGGGGGAGGGGCTGCGCTTGTGTCCATAGAAGGCTCTACATCAGGAGTGTCACTGAGGGCCACATCAGCAAAAGGGCAGCCCTCAAAGGGCCAGATGTAAAATAAATCTACTTTTTTTTAACTTGTTAATTAACTGTTTCTGTATTTGTTATTTACTCATGTTACAAATATTCCATATGCATTTGGCTAGATGTAAAAATATGGCTGTGTAACTGTATCGTCTGATAAAATGACATTTTAAGACCATTATAGCTTTTAATTTACTCTGTTGAGGGCCACATAAAGTTTTGTGGAGGGCCACATTTGGCCCACGGGCCTTGAGTTTGACACATGTGCTCTACATAAACATGTTAAGTGAGCACCCATAATGAAGAATTTAGCCCCCCCCCATAACAACCAAAAATATCGGGCGCCGCCCCTGCCTGTTGAATGCACCTATTTTCACACAAAAGTGAATCTACTGCCCGGTCTCCTTTTCTGTTTCTCATAAATCATAGTCACACTTTTTATTCTTTCAAATCAGAGCTTCACAACACAAACTACACACAGCTACACTAGAACCATTTGCATGATTTCAGCCTTGGAATTGTCAATCTCTACTGAATTAAAGGTAAAAATAGGTATTGAAACTACCACTTCATGACATCACAAGGTGGAACAGAGCATTTTGAGCTTTGGAGATGATACAGACTAATAATAAGGAAATACTCAAACATGTGTGAATGAAACAAAACACAACTCCATGTGTTTTTGAGGAGGAAACAGCATTACAACAAGAGTCAGTTACACATAATATATGACTTTTAAGAAGTCTCAAGTCGTTCACACTTATTGCTTGGGTTGAGTCAAAAACACGGCTGTTCCGGTCTGAGGGTTCACAAGGATTTGGACCAGGTTCAGCGGAGTCTGGAGTGTTTTTGGTTGGACTGAGGACGTGACAGACATATTTGGAGAGGACGCCTGAGCTGCAGTCTCTTTCTTGCGACACAGATGCTGGTCATAAGTGTCTTTGGTGTTAAATCGGATTCCACATTTTGAACACATAACGGCTTCCTCTGTGACGTGACTTCCGCTCTTCATGTGCTGCTCCAAACTCGAAGCATCCGGAAACGCCTTTTTACAAACCCAGCAGCGAAATGCATGAGAGTCCATGTGCTTCCTGAGGAGATCTGGATACTGAAAACTACTACTGCAAAGTGAACAGCTGTAAGGTCTGTCCCCATGAGTCCGTATGTGTTTCTTTAGATTGATCCTGGTTTGGAAAGTCATGGGACAGAAAGGACAGGTCGGCGGTTTCTCATTTTTGTGGCTTTTTTCATGTTTCTTAAGCGTCATCTTTGAGGTAAAAACTTGGTCGCAGTTTGAACATTCATATCTTTTCTGTATAGTGTGAGTTTTCATGTGCTCCTTTAGAACTCCGGTTTTGGCAAAAGATTTGGCACAAACTGAGCACTGGTATGGCTTCTCTCCAGTGTGATTCCGAAGATGGATTTTGAGCAACGCATTTTTGGGGAATCCCTTCAAACAGAACGGACATTTGAATGGTTTCTTGCCGGCGTGAATCACAACATGGCGTTCTAAATGACTCTCTGATTCAAACGCCTCCTCGCAAACAGAACAGCTGAAAGGTTTCTGCCGCGTGTGGGTCTTCATGTGTCTGTGCATGTTACATTTCTGTGAAAACCCCTTTCCGCAGACTGGACACCTGAAGGGTCTCTCCCCAGTGTGAGTCCTCATGTGTTTCTTTAGATCGGCTTTTTGGTTAAACTCCACAGCACAAACTGAACAGCTGAAAGGTTTCTGTCCCGTGTGGATCTGTAGATGTCTCTTTAAACCTTGGACAGAAGCAAACGCCTTCCCGCAGTCAGAGCATTTGTGAGTTTTGTTTTTGGGACTTTCAGCTGTCCAGTCTTCAGAGTCATCAGTATCAGAGGAGTTCTCGTAGTTTTCTTCGCTTTCTGAGTGTTCTTCTAAACTTGGAGCTTCGTCACTGTCCTCCTCTTGTCTCCCCTCCTCCTCTTCCTCATCTTTCACAGTGACACAGATAAATGGGTCTTCTTGTAGCGGCGCCTGTTCGATGTTCACTTCCTCTGGTTCTTCTTTGACGTTGAGAAGATCTGGACCTTGGTCTTCTGAGCTCTGGACACCTGCAGGAGACAGAACACAAACCGAATGAGCTACAGTTTTTTACTCAGTGACCTTCTAAAGAGGAACTAAACACTAAACACGAAGAAGAAGCGGTTTGTATGAGCAGCGAAACGTCTTCACTCCTACAACGGTTTGTCCAGTTGACAGATTTAATTTCGTCTTTTGCTATGTTAGTTCAATATTACGACCAAAATTAGCCAGTAAGTCATTTTATTTCACCAATTTATAGACCAAAATCAAATATCAACTGAACCGATATCCGATCCATCAAAACGCTCAAGATCAGCAACGATACTACGAGGTTTGTGAAGTTATAGTGAACAGCGAAACAGATCATAAGAGAAACACAGATTTGCATTTATGTATTTAAAAAGGCAGTTCATAAAAGATACTTACAAAAGGGGTGTTTTTTTTGTTTTGTTTTTTGTTTTTTTAAGAAAGTCGATAAATGTTACTTTTACAGAATGCTTTCAAGAACCAGATTTTTTTTTTTTACAACAAACAATAAAAACATAAATCCATAATGTGTTGGACCCTAGATCAGATCCGTCAGATATCGTCATGGTGATTCTCCGTTTAAGGCACATTTATGCTCAGGCACATTTATGCTCACTGCCTGACCCCACCCACTACTCCCATTGGTCCATCTCTGAGTGTGTGACAGTGGATTTAACCAATCACGGTTAAGTGAAAACGATTTCTGGATTAGCGATAGGCTGATATTTCGATATTTGCACTTTTTAGCGTATCGGCTTTAAATCTCCAACCAGCCCAATCGATCGATCTCTTCTCTGGATGGAACCAAAAGGTCTTGATTGTAAAAACGGTGTCCAGATGACCACCGGTGAGACCTTCTCTATAGTTAAGTGTGATCGCTCAGGAGACACAGAGCTGTAGGTACCTCAAAAAAGAACTGTTGGAGTATAAAGCGACTAGGGATAAAAATTAATCTTATTTTAGGTTCTACAAAATGGAGCACATCACTGATCCCTAGAGCACAGGTTTAGACTGGGTTCATGTACAAAATAATCTTCAGTCTGAGATAAACATTGAAAATGAGCAGCCAGCAGCTAAGCATTTACTCTTACTCAAGTGGAAGTTCTACTCAAATACTTGTAATTCCTCTGACCACTGCTTTACAGCACCCCCTACCTACATGTGCTGAGGTAGGGGGCGCACTAGAACATCAAACTATCAAAACTGCTCAGTGTCCAGAGTAAACACATGTGGGAAATGTGAGAATGCCTCTATGAAAAAAAAAGGAGAAGAGGGATATAATCTACGAAGGTTTGAACTTTGAGAGTTTAAACAAGAGAGAAATGTGAGAAAATGTTAATGCCTGTGTGAGAAAAGTGTATAAAGTGTGTGGTGAGGGGTTTTACAGACAAAAACAGAGTAGTTGGAAAAGATAAAGCTGATATTTCACGGATTTCACCTGTTGCGGGTTATTTTTAGAACGTGACCCCCGCGATAAACGAGGGACCACTAAACCATTTTTTAAAAGAGTATGATCCAAAAGCCTGAGCTGTAACAAATACACAGAATGAAGCAATAACCACAGAAGTGACTTTATTGTCCCTCTACAGCTCAAATCTTCCCATATTACATACAAAAATAGCAGAAAATCTCCCCATTATTCCAGTTAAAATAAAATCTCTTGTTCCAGCTTTCACAAACTGAACGTTAAGTCCATATAGTGCTCATCGTGACAGGCCTCATTTTGAGCTTCCAAAAGCTGGTGATGTCATCATTTAATATTGAAAAACTGCCATGGGGTAAATATATGTATACGTCAGGATCAAGAATAAAAAATGACCAGATTCTTGTCCCAAAGGGTGAAAAAAAAAAAAAATGGAAATGTTAACATGAGTTTATAAATGTAAAGGCCACTTCAGCTCCACGGTTTCCAAAGTCTAAGTCTGAATTACTACAGCTTTAGGTCAGTCCAGGGTCGCTCCAACACGTTCAAGTCTACAGTTGTACATTCTGGACTATATTTGAGTCCGCTCTGTATGAGGTTCAGTTCAGAGGAAGTGGAGGTGCACACAGGACCAGACTGTGTGTTAGCACTGACTCTTCCGCCCCCTCTTTAGTCGAGGCCGGCCTCGTGTGGAGCCTCTGCGAGAGGCAGGTGAAGGTGACAGGTGTGTGTCGGGGCACATTGAGTCCGCCAGGCGCTGCAGAGCCGAGGCGATCTGGTTTAGAGGCAGCAACAGTTGTTCCACAGTGTTAGAGAGCCTCCTGGTGGTGCGTCTCAGTCCCTGCAGCTCTTGCTCCACCATGTCGAAGCGCCTCTTCTGAAGCTGGAGGAAGAGGTGGTGCTCCTGCGGGAGGTGGGGCGTACAGTCGGGGTCTGGGTCTTTATCTCCCTCTGCTGCAAAAAGAGTGAATTACAACAGTTTATTCGGAATCAATGACAACAGCTTTGGATTCATTTTCATCATTCAGTAAGTGTTATAAAGATGCTTACATGAAACTCCCTTCTGAGGTCCCCCGAAGCCCTCCACTCTCTCCAAGCAGAGGATGGGGAGGGTGGGGGCAGTGGGTCTGTCTCTGGGGAGGGTGGGGGTGAGGGGTGGGGTCTCAGTCGGGGCGGGGGGCTCTGTGACGGGCGTTCGGGTCATGTATTCCTTCCTCCTGACACTGGTGGACTTCTTGGTTCGTCTCCTCAGGTCGTTGTAGCGTTTTCTGCACTGGGTCGGGGTTCGGACGACGCCTGAAAATGAGGAGACCAGAGCAGAGATCTCCTCCCAGGCGAGCTTCACCTGAGGAGAGAGGGGTGTCAGACATGTGCCTCACACACAGATGTGTATCTGTAGATCTGTAACATGTACACACTACCAATCAAAAGTTTACACTTTCTACACACAGATACATACAGACACACATATACACACACACACATACATACACACACACACCCCTACAGACACACACATACACACCCCCGCATACAGACACACACACAGACAGACACATACACACACAGATACACAGACACACAGACACACAGATACACACGCAGATACACACCCACACACAGATACAGACACACCCCGATACACAGACACACACACACATCTGACTCTGACCTGGGAGATCTTGGGGGGCATGTTGCTGTCGCCGTAAATGGTTTTCTGTCGTGCTTTCACCTGCTCCACGAGGAGCACCGTCTCCTCGGCTCCAAAACGTTCGCTGCAGTCTTTCCCGGGCAGTTGTCGGCGCAAAGAGGGAAATGTGGGCGGGGCCATGCCGTTTGTGTGGGCACCTGGGCACATGGCTCTGATTGGTTAAATGCTACGAACTCTTCTCCATTAAAAAGACCCACACTGATCATTGATGATTCAAATTATTTGCACAGACCTTCAATAACTGCTGACGTCACCAACATCCCTGGGGGGTGATGCTAACTGTAAGCACTACTTTGTTTGATGGTCTAAGACTTTAATTTGAGCTTTACACAGTTTGCTCACCTTCTGACCAGCTGACTTGGTAGAAAATACAACAGATGATTTGTGGTGTCACAGGAAAGTATCAACAATGAACACACACACACACACACACACACACCACACACACACTGCTCTACTGGTTTTACTTTATGGCAGATAAAGTGTTTCTGTGTCAATTACGAGACCCCACCCCCTTTTCCCACAGCAAAGTAAACATGAACAGGACAGAGCGAGGTGGGGCAGGGCCGAAGAGGCGTTCAAGGACTGCAGTCGTTATTCAGATTTATTACATCCAAAAATCACTTTAAGATTTCCTACAGTTTAGAAACTAGTCAAATATTTTTCTCTGAATAAACATTTAAAGACGGAGTTGATTTTTGTTACAAATCCTGAACATTTTGATCAGTGGACTCCATTCAGAACATCTCCAACATTCTGATCACAACATCACGATCACATCAAAATGGCAAAGTCTGCGACCCCTGTGGTGTGGATCTGTACAAACACGTACTTAAATGTCATTCTTCAACCTTTAGTTGGAATTTTGTTTTATTTCATCAGATGATATTCTGCCAAAGTCGTCTCCAAATGTTTAGTTAAACATTTAAATGTAATTGTGATAGTGTTTGGGATGGAACATCACAAAACTGCCGTTACCATGGAAATTCACCCTCTTTGTGTCAGTAGTGAAAACCTTCCATAGAGATACATTTGCCAAAACAATGTTACACAGTAAACGAAAACGCGGTGGAAAAGCCTGATGAACTGCTGGATCTCTGCTGGTAAATACGTGTCACTCTAGTGTCAGAACACACCGGAACAAGGGTCATTTTTACCCTCTCTGACCTGGGATACTGTCCTTAAGAAGTCAGCGCTGTCGTCCTGCCTCCACCGGTAGGAAAACAGCACCAAAACCTGTTTAAATGAGCTGACCGGACAAGTCACAGCAAAATCACGTGACCCTCTGAGGCGTATGAAAACAAACTAAACCTTGGTCTGGAACAAATCTATTGAAATAAATGAATGGAAGAGCAGATGAACCTAGACTAGTGTCAGACACATTTGAATCAATGCTAAAGCTAAGAAGTAGCATCTTAAAATCTCCATTGGTTTAACACTAGGCTCACTGAATATTCTGAGGTGTGATGACACAATCCCGGGCTCTATGCATGTCAGGACAATCTAAATGACACTTTTCCCCAAAAATGCAAATCCAATACAAACAGGTCTTATGTCCAGTGATGGAAGAATACTTTCAAAATGTACAGGTAAAACCAGAAGTTTATATAAAAAGACACATATGTTTTTTTTCTCACTGTCTGACATGAAATCAGACTAAACTTTTCTCATTTTAGGTTTACCAAAATTACATCTATTTGCTAAATGCTAGAATAATGAGAGATGGATTTGTTTAGACAATTTTTCATAACTTTCTTCAAAGTCAAAATTTTACATACAGTAAGATTCTGTGTCCCAGAGATAAACGTGCTTTGGTCTGAATGTGCAGATCATCACAAGAACAAAAGCAAAAGGCCTTGTGAAGATGCTGCTGAAGCTGATAAGAGTGTGACATTATCCACACTGAAACAAGGACTGTACTGACAGGGGCTGAAAGGACACTCTGCAGGAAGAAGACTTTACTCCAAAAGAAACATAAAAAGTCTGATTACAGTTTGCAAAAAATAAGATCTTTGCCCCTGTGTGCATTTGCAAACAAGTTCTGTGGTTTGACAAAATGAAAGTTGAACTGTTCGAACTTAATGAGGATAATTACGATTGGAGGAAAACAGGGGAGAGTGAAAACACCATCCCAACTGTGAAATAGGGGGGTGGCAGCATCATGTTGTGGAGTTGTTTTGCTGCAGGTCTGGACTGGTGCACTTCACCAAATAGATGACATCATGAGGAAAGAACAAGATGATGTGGAAATACTGAAGCAACATCTCAGACATCAGCCAGGAAGTTAAAGCTTGGGCACAAATGGGTCTTCAAATGGATAATAACCAGAAGCACACAGTTAAACTGATTACGAAGTGGCTTAAGGATAACAAAGTCAATGTTTTGGAGCGTTCATCACACAGCCCTGATCTCTATCCTGCTGAACATGTATGAACAGACCTGAAAAGACATGTGTGAGAGGCAGCCACAAACTCAGTTACACCAGTTCTGTCAAGAGGAATGGGCTAAAATTCCTGCCTAAGAAGCTTAAGGAAGAAAATCCAAAACGTTTGACCCAAGTCACACAGTTTAAAGGCAATAGTACAAAAAAACTAATGACTTCTGACTTTGAAGAAAGTAATGGAAAAATTGCCTAAAAAACATCCTTCTTTCATTATTCTGTCATTTAGCAAATGGAAATAATTTTGTTAATCTTAACTGACCTAAAACAGGAAAAGTTGTGTCTGATTTCATATGAGACAGTGAGAAAAAGCGTATGCAACTCCTGGTTTCAACAGTTTTTAGTTACAGAATACTGTACACCTGCAGTGAAATATATTTTGTTATGTATTCTCTGATCCACGGGAATAGTGTCTGAATACTTTTATACAAAACTGCATTATATTAAAGAAAAAACATGACAGATTCTTACAAACAACTTTATTTTTATTTGTTATGCTTTAATTTATTGACCTATGTCTAATTAGAGAAGGGAAAACTGCACCTACACTCTCCAGAAGAGTGCACATTCTTTTTATCTCACTAATACTATGCAATTCAAAGCTAAAACTGCATGATGAAGTACTCCGATGTATTCCTTTCATTTTTAAAAAGTAATATGACCAAATGAAAGTAACTGTACCAGAATACAGTTACTCTAAATTAATACTCAGAATATATATTTTTAGTCCATGTATTCAGCAGCACTGGTTATGTGTGTGTTGTTATGTGTTGTATAGTCCACTTCTTACCTGTGTTGTGTAGGTCGACTTTCTGCTCTTGGGCCTCACTGGAACAGAACACAGAGAGATACAGGTTAAAAACGACGAAGAGGCACGGTCAGAGGAACTGTGAAATACACTATTAATCATTTCTGATGTGTCCAACCTCGCAGGTTGATCATTAAAGTTAAATTTTTTACAGTATTTCTAAAAGCTGTCATTTTTATTTACAGTACAGTATAGTATTTGGTTTCATTCTATAATACTGTGCTTATTAATTAAAATCTACGAAGGTTTGAACTTTGAGAGTGTTTAAACAACAGAGAAATGTGAGAAAATAAAAAATAAAGCTTTCTACTTGTGGAATTCACCTATTACGGGTTCTTTTTGGCACATAACCCCCGCAATAAACGAGGGACCACTGTATACACCCATGGACCACTATGGAACCTACCTGGACCACTGAAGGATTACCATAGACTGTATATATAAATGGACATAGCTAACCTACTAGCTGCCGCATTCCAAATAGGAAGTGATCATGGGCGTGCATCTAGCTCCATCGACTCTGGCTCCAATTCACTTTACATTAAAAAAACATGGTCCCTCTCTCTGTAACTGCTGCAGTGAGCCTACATGATCCTGGGGTTTTATTTTGCTATCGTGTCCGTAAATTATGACATGAACATTGGTAACAGATCAATGTGTCGCCCGAGGTCGCTCCCGTCGGTCTTAACTTGTTTCATTGACAGTGTTGCTAAGCGCCTGTTGCGTGCTAAACCAGCGGTGCAGCCGGGAAGAGGAACTTGGCTCTAAATTCACACCTATTTGCTTTGCTAGCCTCGATGAGCTTCATTTGACTGGAGCCAAACACTGTGGGTGACGTCACACTCACTCCATCCAACTTGCGTCCAACAGATCAGTGTGTGGATGCCCAACAACTTTCTCCAGCCATACTCAGACAAGACTCAAGTCATCATCTTTGGCCACAGAAACATAGAGAAAGTGTCAGCAGTCACCTTCAGTCTCTCTAAAACCTTCAAATCAGGCTAAAAATCTAGAGGTAATAATGGACTCAGGCTTAAACTTTAACAGCCACATTAAATCGATAACATCTGCAGCAAAAATCAAAAGTATACTGTCAAAGCCAGACTTAGAGAGACTTATCCATGCATTTGTCTCCAGTAGGTTAGACTACTGTAACGGCCTGCTCACTGGCCTCTCCAAACGAGCCTTAAGACAGAACAGAACATCCAGAACACTGCTGCTCAGGTCCTGACTAGAACCAGGAAGTACTTCACACATGTGTCCTGTGGCTCAGGTCTCTGGCTCCTGTGGCTCAGAGAATAGACTTTAAAGCAGCTCTGTGTGAACAAGTCTCTCCATGGACCAGCACCAAAGAACATCTCCCACATGAGCCACATGAACCATCTCACATGAGGAGGACTGAACCAGGACTGAACCAGGACTGAACCAGGACTAAACATGGGGAATCAGTGTTTTAGTTTTCTGCAGTTAAAACCTGGAACATTCTTCCTGAAGATGTGACACAGGCCTCTACTTTGACAATGTTTAAATCCAGGCTCAAAACAGTTCTGTTTATCTGTGCATGTGAGTGAAAGGTTTTTATTCTGCCTCTTCTGTTTTAATATTAACTTTATGATGATTATTTGTGATTATGTTTTGATTTGTGTGATTTTAGTGTCTTTCTTATTCTGTAAAGCACTTTGAGTTGTGTTATACAAATAAACTTGCCTTGCCACTTGCCACGACTCTATATTCATGCTAATCAATACTGAGGTTGAAATGTATCATGACAACACTAATACACAAAATCAAACAGTGAAACAGACATTGGCGAGTAAAAGACAAGTAGATTGACCAACGTTCAAAGGAAACGCGCAGAAGTGCCCCACAGCGCCCCCTGTCCTTAGACAAAGGCGTGTGTAAATAAAACTTGAGCTACAGAATGTCATCTACAAAGAACGAAATATCCTGTGTTTATTCAGAACATCGTGCAGTTTACACCTGTACAAACGTGTTCTGAAAAGTGTGTGAGTCTTGGATGAGTTTAATCAGCTCAGATTTCAGTCTCAGGTGTGACGCTCCTGGAGTTGTTTACAGTGAGTGCGCATGCTCCAACTCACAACCCAACCCTCACGTGCGTCCACGCGCCTTTTCTGCAAAACTACCGCTGCATACACGCGCCTTTCTGAGCGACAAGAGCATAAACCCTCCACAGTGTGACCCGGAGCTCCAGAGCCTCACAGCGCTGGCTCCAGTCCCCGGTTAAAGGCCCTAATCCTGGCGGCACAGTGGCGCTCTGTCCCGGTGCAGTGCTGGAGCGGCTCTAAACTCACCCCGTGTCCCGTTCCACGCCCCACAGCTCCGGCTCCTCCTTCAGACTCATGTCCTCTTATGTTAACGGCTCTTTCTGTCCGAGTTAAGGCTCTTTTCTCACGCGCATGGCTCTGTGGAGAACAGTCCACGCCGCGCATGCGCACACGGTAGACGCGCCTCTACTTCTTCTATGGATTCTACACAGTTGGCAGCATTACCGCCCCCTGGAGGATCGAGACGAGGCAAGTTTATTTGTACCGCACAATTCTTACACAAAATAATTCAAAGTGCTTTGCAGAATAAGAAAGACACTAAAATCACACAACTCAAAACATAAATAATCACAAATAATCATCATAAAATTAACATTAAAACAGAAGAGCCTCACATTGCCCTCCTCCCCTAAATCTGCAGGGTTTGTGTGTTAAACATGTGTGAATGAAACAAAACACAACTCCAGGTCTGTTTGTGATGAGGAAACAACATTACAACAGATTAGAGAATATGGGCCTTTAATGGTCTTATGAAAACTGTTATGAAAGTAGCTGAATTGTAATAACTTGTATATTTATCATATTGCCAGAGCAGTGCTGGTTTCAGTTGATGTGGTGGCACAGTGGCTGCTTCTGTCGCCTCACAGCCAGAGGGTCCTGGATTCGACTCTTGGGTGGTGTTTAAGTGGGGCTCCTGACCAAACCTGGCTCTGATCTGGAGATTGGACCCCGGGCACTGCACTGCTCCTGAAGAATGTAACCCAGAGGCACTGAAGAATGGGTCAAATGCAGAGGACACATTTTCTATTAGAACAATACCATGAAATACAAAGGCATTTATTCAGCTATAGGCGTTTTAATTGCAGTAAAAATTCTAGAAAAACATACACCCTTTCAGTGAGGATGCTTAACTCTCCACAGACCTGACTTGTAACTTTTCTGGTGTTTTAACTCCTGCTCGTCTCCATGGAGATACTGCTTCACCAGGAATGAAGATCTGACCTGTAACTTGGCCTGGTGGAGTTAGACAGTGTTAGTGTAATCTTATACTGCACAACATTTCAGACAAACAGCATCTCTTTGGAGAAAATCAGGTGGTGCACCTTTCACTCGAAAAGTTACACAGTGCACCTTTATTATGACACATTGGTAGTCTCGGACATATAATCTGATCTGGTTCAGTGCATTTTATAAACACGACCTGTCACATGTTTGGACTTTTTCATGATTATTTACACTGAAGAGTCTCACTGAAGCATCGATGAGTGACACATGTGGATGCAGCAAACACAAATCTACTCAAAATAAATCTAAACTTATTAGAGTTGACTTTTTTTTAAAATCACCTTTACCCTTTGCTTTGTTCACTGGTTTGAACTCTTGCCACTTCTTGACCCTGCGGCTCAGCTGTGAAGTGAAAACCCTGTCAGGAGACGTCATCATGAAGCTCACAGAGATGGACAAGGGTTTACAGCAGAATAGAAAATATATAGTTGAGTTATTTCACTTTGTTTCTTCACTACATAAATCCATATATCTTACTTCATACACTGCCCGGCCAAAAAGAAGTCACCACCAAAAAAAGGTCACACACTCTAATATTTGGTTGTTCCGCCTTTAGCTTTGATTACAGCTTGCGTTCGCTGTGGCATTGTTTTGATTTTGCTTCTGCAATGTCACAAGATTTTTTTCCAGATGTTGCATTGATGATGGTGGAGTCTGACGCTGCACAAAGCTTCTTCAGAACATCCCAAAGATTCTAAATGGGGTTAAGGTCTGGACTCTGTGGTGGACAATCCATGTGTGAAAATGATGTCTCATGCTCCTGAACCACTCTGTCACAATTTGAGCCTGATGAATCCTGGCATTGTCATCTTGGAATATGCCCGTGTCATCAGGGAAGAACAACTCCATTGATGGAATAACCTGGTCATTCAGTATATTCAGGTGTCAGCTGACCTCATTCTTTGAGCACAGACTGTTGCTGAACCTAGACCTGAACAACTGCAGCAACACCAACATATTTGTTTAGTTAAATCCAGGTGGTGACTTTTTTTTGGCCAGGCAGTGTATCTTACGTCATATATTTGATGTCTTATGAACGTATATAAACTGTATAAAGTAGTAAGCAAACAAAAAACAACAATGAATAAGGAGGCGTGTCCAAACATTTGACTGGTCGTGCACATAAACATGTGTACTGTCACATTGGTCACACTGGTCCCTGCTCTTGGTCTGGGAGCGTCGGTCTGGAGCATTTGTGTCTCTGGAGATTGTACTTATGAGCAAAGCTCTTTTTACAGACTGAACAGCTGAAAGGTCTCTCGCCCGTATGAGACCTCATGTGTTTTTTCAGGAAGCTTTTGCGAGCAAAGTCTTTGTCGCAGATGGCGCAGGTGAACAGCAGCTCCCCCGTGTGGACCCTGGTGTGAGTGCGCAGGCGGCTGCTCGTGGAGAAGCTCTCCCCACACACTGAACACCCAAAAGGTCTGTTTTTAGTGTGAATGGTCATGTGGCGCTTCAGACGATTCTCTGTGATGAAATCTTTAGCGCAAACTGGACACCCAAAAGTCTCCCCTCCCGTGTGCGCCCGCATGTGGACTTTGAGGAGGTACTCTGTGGTAAAACCCATGGCACAAACTGAGCAGGTGAATGGCTTCTCTCCGGTGTGTGCCCTCATGTGTGCCTTGAGCGTGATCCCGTACTGAAAATCCTTTGCGCAAACCGAACACCTGAATGGTTTTTCTCCTGTGTGGATCCTCATGTGAGTTCTCAGAGCGCCGTTCTTCTTGAACCCTCTTTCGCAGAAGGGACAGTGGAAAGGCCGTTCAGTGCCATGATTCTTTTCGTGCACTTTGAGTTTTGTGCGGGTGTCGAACTCCTTCCCACACTGAGCGCATTTGTGAAGTTTGCCTCCTGCTCCATTGTCCCTGTGAGCCGGCTCCTGCAGCTGTTTCGTGGGCTTAGTGTGTGTGGGGCGTTCAGGTTTCCAGTCCTCCGAGTCGTCCGTGCCAGAGGAATGTTGTTCACTCTCTGATTCTAAACCCGTGGCCTCTTTATCCTCTCTGTCCTCTTCATCGTCTCCATGGGACTGTGCCTCTTCCTCCTCATCCTCATCTTCACTCTTGACAATGACATGTAGGATTGGACTTTCCGAGTTTCTCTCCTGTGGGATTTTTATTTCTTCTGGTTCTTCTTTAACTTGGATCAGTGCAGTTTGGGTCTGGTCACCTGCAGGGTCAGACAGAGAGAAACTGTGAGGAACCAACCAACTAGATGGCACCGGAACATCTTTAACTATTACTGTTGTTAAATCAGTTACCCGTTACCTGTTCTGCAAACTGAACTTTTCAGGGCTTTTAACCATGTTTTAGTCGTTTCTTCTCATTGACCCTCTGAAGTTGTTTTTGGAGTGATTCATGCATGTTTTAGCAATCTTAATTCACTTATTTCAAGACATTTTGCCAATCAACTCCTGTTTTCTCCATCCTCAGTACACACCCACTGTGATGTACACACTTTGTTTTCCAGTTTTATTTTCCATGATGAATTTATAAGCACTTTTCACAACTTTTAGAGACCAGAGTTTTGCTGTGATGCTAATGCGAACAACTAGCATACTAATGAGCACTTCCTGATTCTCTGACAATAAATCAAGCTATAATTACATGCAGACAGAACACAGCTGACTTATATAATATAAGTGTACTGAGGGAGGACACATTTAACCCAAACACATGGGGAAAAATCAGGTGCAGGACATTTAAGCGATTAATCGTTACTAACCTCTGTGGTCCAGCTCCTCTTTGAGCTCACGGGAAACTCTGCAACAAAACACAAAGAGAGGTCAGTGTCAGAGGAGTACTCAATCACATTTACTCAAGTAACTTTGAAGAAACTACTTTTCTCAGATGTCATACTTTTATTTCTACTTCAGTAATATATGAGTAATATATAACAGTACTCTTACTTGAGTAATATATAGTACAGTGTAACAGCACTTTTACTTGAGTAAAAGTTGTGTTCCTCTTCCCTCTGAGTGACTCTAAAGTGACTTGAAATGATCTGAACGTTTGTGTTTCTTGCAGCTCCTTCAGATATGATTTGGTTTCATTTTTGAGTCCGTCCTAGATCAGATATTATGTGCATACAGTTCCTCTTACTTGAGTACTTTCTTGGAGTATGTTCGGTCTATTCTACTTCCTCAGAGTCTGATTATGTTCTAAGAGCAAAGTGCGCGTGCGCATGCGCAGCATGCAGGCCCAATCCTTGTTTCCTCAAATCGAGCCATCAACACCAGAGCTTCCCTCTGCCCCCAGCTCTGTCCCGCTCTGTCCCGGTCTCGTGTGTTCTCGTGTCCTCCAGTGTGTCCCTGCAGTGTTTTTGTGTAGTAGTGTGATGTATGCAGTCCGCTGGGCGCAGACTTGTGTGCTGAGAGCGTCCTTAGGTTTATACTCTAAACTCACCTGTTGTCCGGCTCCTTTGACTCCCATGGCTCCGGCTCCTCCTTCAGCTTCACTTGTGCCATGTTTCAGTGTGCTCTGTCCGCTTTAAGGCTCCGCTAAAGCACTCACACAGACACTAAAGGCGCACGGAGCTAACAGCCGCACAGCAGACACGGAAGTACCGGCCTCTAGCGGCTCCAGCAGCGGCTCCAGCCTCTCTGCTGCCCCCTGCAGCCTCTCTGCTGCCCCCTGCTGTCCCCTGCTGCTATACAGTAAAACATTTAAAGGAAAAGTCACTGTTTCTGTTTACAAAATTCATGTCTTTATTATTAAGTATTTGTAGCAGCTGCGTTGGCACAGACTGTACAGCTGAATGGTCCCTCTGCCGTGTGCGCCCTTCAGTTGTTATTTACAGCTGCTTTGGCTCTATACTCTTTTAGTTAAACTGAACACCTGTATGGTGTCCTCCTAATAAGACCCCATGGAGACACAGGGAGGACATCTGACACACAGGGAGGACATCTGACACACAGGGAGGGCATCTAACACTTCTAATTTTGAAGGTGAAACTGAAAAATATTGATGATAACATTCTTTTTATTTGTGGACAGACGGGGACAGGGTGAGCACAGGCTTTTATGGGATTATTTTAGACGTCAGTATCATCCAAACTAAAACGAGTCATGTACTTTATTTGTAGTTATCATATTTATACTTTATAAACAGTGATGGGAAAAGTACTTTGATTTAGTTACAGGGAGGGATTTACCCCCTACTCCTCCCCCTCTCTCCCTCGCACCCCTCCCTCTCACCAGGAGGTTGTGGGTTAGACTCCTGATCTCTCTGTAAATATTATTGTTTGACGATGTAGTTAGAAAAAGATCCAACAGAGGTCGCCAAAGCCCCACACATGCCAGGCTCTGCTTTTAGGCTGTTACTACTACTACAAGTACTACTACAGTAAGTTTACATCTAGGCTATATTAATTGATTGTGATACTAGTATAAAAGAGACCTGTTAGAGCCCTAGTTTAGTACTGGTGTTTAGTCCTGGTTCAGTCCTGGTTTAGTCCTGGTTCAGTGCTGCTCTCTCAGCACACATGGGGGATGTTTTATTGTGCAGAGTCAGTGGATGTTGTGGTTGAGGGTTCTATTCCTGGCGTTTCTTGGAAGTCTCTAAAAGGGCTCACAACAGCAAGACCGGCTCAGATCTGGATTTAACCAGGACTAAACTAAACCAGGACTAAACCAGGACTAAACCAGGACTAAACCAGGACTAAACCAGGACTAAACCAGGACTAAACCAGGACGTGAGAGTCCAGATTTAAACCAGAACTGATCTGGATGGACTCCAACTGTTCTAGGCCATTTGACAAAACAACTCATCACAAACAAAAATAACTTCAATATTAAAGCCACATTATGAATAATTTTAGCCAAAAAAAAAAAATCATTTTCATTTATTTTTTCATTTTATTGCACTGAAAAAACATAAAACACATGTCCTCACTGTGCGCAGGCTCGCATCTCCACAAACCTTACTCTTAATTTCTGGATGTGCTTACATGATCAGTGTTTTTCAGCTCAGGAGCTTTGAGTGGCTCAGACGGTACAGCAGCAAGAACGGGAGGTTTGTTGGTTTGATCCCAGGTCTGAGGACACATATTGTTATACTGTTGTGTCATTGGGCAAGACTCTTTGCGGCCGTGATCTCACTGTACTGCACTGTAGGCTCTGAGAGAATGACGCAAACAGGTTCATGTTATTCTTAAGCACTGGTTTCATGTTGGACTGACTCTCCCCTCGTACTCTTTTTACACCACCATCCTCCCCTTCCCCCTTCCCTCTCTCACTCCCTCGTTCTCCCTCTCTCTCTTTTCCTGCCTCCCTCATCCCTTCTTCCCATCTCTCCCTCTCTCTCTCTCCCTCTCTCTCTCTCAGGTCTAAATACATGACAATGCAGTGACTCTTCCCTCTCTCCCTCTCTACTCTCTCCTCTCTCCCTCTCTCCTCTCTCCTCTCTCCTCTCTCCCTCTCTCCTCCACTCTCTCCCTCTCCGTCTCTCCTCTCTTCCTCTCTTCTCAGGTCTAAATACATGACAGTGCAGTGCCTCCTCTCCCTCTCTCCCCCTCCTCCACCTCCCCCTCTCCTTCTCTCCTCCCTCTCTCCCTCTCTCCTCCCACTCTCTCTCCATACCCCTCTCTCCTCTCCCTCTCTCCCCCTCTCTCCTCCCTCTCTCCTCTCTCTCCTCCCTCTCTCCTCTCTCTCCTCCCACTCTCTCTCCATCCCCCTCTCCCTCTCTCCCTCTACTCCTTCTCTCCCCCCCTCTCCTCCCTCTCCTTCTCCCTCTCTCCTCCCTCTCTCCCTCTCTCCTCCCTCTCTCCTCCCACTCTCTCTCCATACCCCTCTCCCTCTCTCCTCTCTCTCCTCCCACTCTCTCTCCATCCCCCTCTCCCTCTCTCCTCTCTCTCCCTCTCTCCTCTCTCCCTCTCTCCTCCCTCTCCTCCTCCCTCTCTTTCTCAGGTCTAAATACATGACAGTGCAGTGCCTCCTGTTTGAACCGGTCTGCCCACAGTAAACACAGTCCTGACAGTCCAAACTCGGGATAAAAATAGACTTTACTCTGCACACGCACACGCCGCAGGTACACGCACACACACGTGCACGGCCTCACACACACACACACACACACACACACACACAGGAGCAGAGCCAGGGAGCCGCAGTAAACAAACTCTGAGCCCAACACGTGCGACGTCCTCGTCTGCAGAACAGCAACATGACTCAAAACTCAGACTTCACTTGAGTCTGAGTTTGAGGTTACTTTAGCCTGTTTACATGATCCAGATTCTATTGTATTTTTGTCAGACCAATGATCGTCCTGTGATTCAACTGGATTTAAATAAACTTACTACAGGCCACAGTCAGATCAAGACAGAATACTACTAATAACTCTATTATAAGGTCCTCGGTTCGATTCCCGGATCACGTGGAGGCTTTGCATGTTCTCCCTGTGTCACAGTAGGCTCAGTTTTCACCCCTAAAGTACCAAGCGTTTCTCTTTTAAAATATACTTTTTTATACTTTCTTTAGTCCTGCTTTAGTTTGAGTTTAGTCCTGGTTTAGTCCCAGTTTAGTCCTGGCTTACTCCTGCTTTAGTCCTGCTTCAGTCCTGCTTTAGTCCTGCTTTAGTTTGAGTTTAGTCCTGGTTTAGTCCTGATTTAGTCCTGCTTTAGTTCTGGTTTAGTTCTGGTTTAGTCCTGGTTTAGTCCTGGTTTAGTTCTGGTTTAGTCCTGCTTTAGTTCTGGTTTAGTTCTGGTTTAGTCCTGGTTTAGTCCTGCTTTAGTTCTGGTTTAGTTCTGGTTTAGTCCTGGTTTAGTCCTGCTTTAGTCCTGCTTTAGTCCTGCTTTAGTTCTGGTTTAGTCCTGGTTTAGTCCTGCTTTAGTTCTGGTTTAGTTCTGGTTTAGTCCTGCTTTAGTCCTGCTTTAGTTCTGGTTTAGTCCTGGTTTAGTCCTGCTTTAGTTCTGGTTTAGTTCTGGTTTAGTCCTGCTTTAGTCCTGCTTTAGTTTGAGTTTAGTCCTGATTTAGTCCTGGTTTAGTCCTGCTTTAGTCCTGCTTTAGTCCTGATTTAGTCCTGGTTTAGTCCTGCTTTAGTCCTAATTTAGTCCTGATTTAGTCCTGCTTTAGTCCTGATTTAGTCCTGATTTAGTCCACGTGGACTTTTGGCTGCAGTTCTGTTAAACTCTGTCTCCATTTCCTGAAACTCACACAAACATTACATAACTGCACTGTATGAGCTGTCAATCATCTGCAGCCCCACAATGCACCAGGTCCAAGCAAGGAATGGACCAGGACTAAACCAGGACTATTCCAGGACTAAATCAAAACTAAACCAGGACTATCCTTGGAACTCAAAGGACCGGTACATGGAGCCATAAATCACACTTATGTAACATGTTTTAAATATGTTCAGTCTGCAGCTGCTGAGGCCTGGGACACACCCACAATCTGGACCTGGTTCAGTCCTGGTTCAGTCCTGGTTTAGTCCTGGTCCGGGTGCAGAGAGTACATTAGAGTCAAAGGGGTACAAACATCATGAGTTTCCATTAAGTGACATTATTTTAGATGCCTGAGATGACGGTGCAAACATTTTAACTGAGGTTGCAATGCACCTTTTTGCCCCCCTGTAGACCCGGGTCTGGTTCTGGTTTAGTCCTGGTTTAGTCCTACTTTAGTCCTACTTTAGTCCTGGTTTAGTCCTGGTTTAGTCCTGCTTTAGTCCTGGTTTAGTCCTACTTTAGTCCTACTTTAGTCCTGGTTTAGTCCTGCTTTAGTCCTGCTTTAGTCCTGGTTTAGTCCTGCTTTAGTCCTACTTTAGTCCTGGTTTAGTCCTGCTTTAGTCCTACTTTAGTCCTGGTTTAGTCCTACTTTAGTCCTGGTTTAGTCCTGGTTTAGTCCTGGTTTAGTCCTGCTTTAGTCCTGCTTTAGTCCTGCTTTAGTCCTTGTCTCTCTTGTTTACGCTCTGTTCTTGTTCTGTTTAAATAAAGAGGAACAGACTCTGTGAACTCAGACCTGGACCCGGTCCAACTGGGACAGAGTGAACCCCCCTCCTCCTCCTCCTTTTCCTCCTCTTCCTCTCTCCCTCCTCCTCTCCGTGTTTTGTTTAGCCCAATGGTTCAGCCCTGCTTTAGTTTAGTTTAGTTTTTGTCCTGGTTCAGTGCTGATTTAGTTCATGTTCAGTCCTTAGTCTAGTCCTGGTTCATTCCTGGTTTAGTCCTGGTCTAGTCCTGATCTAGTCCTGGTCTAGTCCTGGTCCAGTCCTGGTTCAGCCCTGGTCTAGTTCTAGTTCAGTCCTAGTTTAGTCATAAATCTTTTCTTGTTGTTGTTGTTTCAGGAAGTGCATCGCTTCTCCATTCAGCCCCAGGATCCCCAGCGCCGCGCTCTGATTGGCCGCAGATGTGCCATGTGACCTGGGCTGATAGTAGTGCCTTATATGGTCGCGTGGTGGAGGAGCATTGGGTTCAGACTCTGACTAGAGCAGGGTCTTTCTGAGAACTGCTCCGTACAAACTGTTCCTCTCTCTCCCCTCTCCGTCGCTCCTCCTCCTCCTCGCCTCCTCTTTCTTTCTCAGTATCACTTTATTCTTTCTCTCCTCTGTCATCTCTGTTTCTGTCACTCAAAAAGTTTAGCAAAATATATAAGAGAGTTTTGATTTTCTATATGACTTTTGTAGCTTTAATCCATGTTCTAATGCTGTTTCCTCCTCAAAAACAGACCTGGAGTTGTGTTTTGTTTCATTCACACATGTTTAAGTCACACTTTATTATTAGTCTGTCTCCGTCTCCAAAGCTCAAAATGCTCTGTTCCAACTTGTGATGTCATCAAGTGGTAGTTTTCACGTTAACAGCTCCTTTTTATTGTAGAGATTGGCAATTCCAACTGAAATCATCCAAATGATTCTAATGAAGCTGCATGGAGTTTAAACACTAATTTACCCTCATTGCACTTTTTGTAAAGAATAGAATTTTTGGAAATGCACTATTACTGCTTAAAATGTATAAAAGACCATACTGACCCTGGCTTTTTACTAAAAATTGAGCATATCATTTTTTGTGTGCATGATAAGAACTTGGACTGAAAAAAAGCAATTCATTTAATTATTATATTTGGCAAATTTTATATTCCCAAAAGTAAATTTTCTTGTACTTCTTTGTTTTTTCCTGTTTTAATTAATCAATTAGAATCTTACATATCCACTATCTCCAAAGGTTTATACACAGTGGAGCACTTCCTGTATCACCACACGATGACATCACAAGGTGGAATAGAGTGTTTTCAGTTTGAGAGAAGAACTCAGCCTAAATCTGCAGGGTTTGTGTGTTAAACATGTGTGAATGAAACAAAAAACACAACTCCAGGTCTGTTTGTGATGAGGAAACATTAGAACAGATCAGAAAACAGAGTAATATGGGCCCTTTAAACAGAGTAATATGGGCCCTTTAAATAGTGTAATATGGGCCCTTTAAATAGTGTAACATGGGCCATTTAAATAGAGTAATATGGGCCCTTTAAATAGTGTAATATGGGCCCTTTAAGACAATATCTCCTCCGTTCTATTGTACAGTATTATGATCCTCTGCAGCTCTGTGTACACAACTGCATAAATGCATTTACTACTTAATAGTCAATTATGACCCGTGCAATAAAAAGTACACATGTGGGTTTTTTATATTGACTGTTATCACAATAAATAGTTTGATAAAGGCTGTAGGCAGAGGGAGCAGATGCAGCCTGCTTTGTTATTGATTTATTCGCCTTACACTAACTTCATGATCTTTATTGCATAATAGTAACACATTACATCATGAGTCATCATTTTAAAGGCTCCATATGACTATACTCTCTGATCTCTGTTCTACTGTTGTTTACTCATCACAAACAGACCTGGAGTTGTGTTTTGTTTCATTCACACATGTTTAACACACAAACCCTGCAGATTTAGACTGAGTTCTTCTCTCAAACTGAAAACACTCTGTTCCACCTTGTGATGTCATCATGTGGTAATACAGGAAGTGCTTCACTGTGTTTTTAAACTCCACACACCTTCACTAGAATCATTTGGATCATTTCAGACCTGGGATTGCTAATCTCTACAGAACTAAAGGTAAAAGGAGCTGTTAACTGGAAAACTACCACTTCATGACATCACGAGGTGGAACAGAGCATTTTGAGCTTTGGAGATGTTAAAGACTAATGATAAAGTGTTACTCAAACATGTGTGAATGAAACAAAACACAACTCCAGGTCTGTTTTTGAGGAGGAAACATTAGAACATGACTTAAAGCTCACAAGAGTCAACTTTGCGTAATATAGGAGCTTTAAATGATAAATCACAATGAAACATGCATCTTTTTTCAGTCCAACTTTAGGTTTAGGTTTAGGTTTTTTATGGAGCATTGGTCCTGGTTTAGTCCTGGTTTAGTCCTGGTTCAGTCCTGGTTTAGTCCTGGTTGAGTTCCGGTGTTGATGTGTAGTGAAGGTTGCTGTATGTGATTGAGATTGGACCATGTGCTGTGCAGCGTTGGAAGTAACAGAGTACACAGACAGTTACTTTACTAAAATCAAAGGAATATACTGCACTACTTGATCACACACTTGAGACTTCACCAAGTACTCAGAGTATTCAGAAACAGTAATTTGGGTATTTGGTAAATTGGTCATGTTTTCAGTAACAGTTTTCAAAGTCGTCTTCCCGTTATCACTGGTGCTGTGATACTGACAGTAAACAAGAAGCACGATTTTAACGAGTGACGGAAGCTGTAAAAAGGTTCAACTTTGACTCAGTGCTTATTTACAACAGCAATCGACAACTCCAGAGCTGATAAAGCACTCATACATGTTTTTATTTCACTATTATCTCTGTAAATCAAGATATAAAAATTAATAACAGACAAATCAGGCATCTTCTTTCCCCAAAGTTGCTCCTTCTAGCGTTAGCAACAGGTTTGATTGACAGCGTTGCTAAGCACCCGCACTGCTGGTTTAGCATTATTTTCAACCCCCTCGCTCCCCTCTTTGGTTGCTATGATACTCGGGGTCAGAATTCCTATAAGCAACTTGCTCCAAATTTGTCCCTATAAGTTTTTACGCATTTTATACTGATTAATGCTAAACCCAAGTGAACCATTTTAAACACATTGGTCATTTCTCTGTGATTAGTTTGTAGATAAAATGAGTTCTCACATTGGCTTCTGTCATATAAATAAATACTAAAAGAGCCAGTCTTTTGAACGGCTCTTTGAAATCAACCGATGCAGAAGATTCAGATCCCATAAAAGAGCCGAAAGTCCCATCACTATTAAGAAAATATTCAACTGTTCCACTTTGGTCCAGTCCACTCAACGTATACCCGTTTCACTGCACAAAATAGAGTTTGTTCTAGTGTTTCAAACTCGATACTAAGGACTCGATACTCAGTCCTGATTCTGCTACCACAATGATTAAAAAAAACACTCTTTCTTAGACAATATACTGTGATTTTCCACATTAAATGGTAGTACTTTCTCTTCTCTTCCCATGTGTCTTATATCTGTGTAATCCCTCAGTGTCCAGTAGGTTCCGTAGTGGTCCATGGATGTATACCACATACTTGTCTCCATGGAGATGTTATTGCTTTGCCTGGAATTTTCCACAGTATGGCAATAAACTAACCACACCATTCCAAGTGACAGGTCAGATCTGTGAAGAGGTGACGCCGCTCACGACAAGAATGCAAGTGTGTAAGGTTTTTCTCTGCCCGTAAAAAACCCTACTGAATAAATGCAAAATAGGTCAGTTTAATGCTATACTGTGGATCATTCAGGCGAAGCAATGACATCTCCAAGGAGACAAGACAAACAGGTGGCGGACTCCCTACTACAAATGTTACTCAGTGCACCTTTAAATATGGCTAAATATGGAACATAGAAGCTGCTAGTGCTGTCACGATGCTACAGTTACTATTTTGATACTAAAGAATAGACTTGATACTCAATACTGATTCTGATACCACAATGATGATAATATAAACACTCTTTCTTTAGACAATATAGTGTGATTTTAAACATTAAATAGTAGGACTTTCTTTTCTGTTCCCATGTGTCTTATATCTGTGTAATCCCTCTGTGTCTTATACTTGTTCTGATACAGCTCAACATCATTCTAAAGATATTTCATACTGTCAAAGGGCGTTTTTTGGTATCGATACCTGCTCAAATGAGTATCCAGTTCAGATACTAGTTTGAATACTTTTGACAGTAGTGTGTTGTCCTTATAATTCCATTTAAACATAGTGCACATATGTGTCGTGTTATTGTTGCCTTGTGCTGTGGTCATATGAACACACTCCTGTTGCATAACCTCCAGAAGAAGCACAGCACAGCTCAGCACAAGGCCTGCAGTGGTAATACTTTTACACTGAGGTACTATATATGAAGTACTGCCAATACTTTACACTCAAGAACTACATATGACGTACTATCTATACTATAATGCTTTTACACTGAAGTACTACATATGCAATACTACAAATGCTTTTACACTCAAGTACTATATATGCAATACTGTTAATACTTTTACACTGAAGTACTACATGTAAAATACTATCAATACTTTTTTCAGCAAGGCACTACATATGAAATCCTGCCAATGCTTTTACACTGAAGTACCATATATGAAGTACTGTCAATACTTGTACACTGAGGTATTACATGTGAAGTACTTTCAATACTTTTACACTGAGATTAGCAAAGCATCGATCCAGCTTTTTCAGTTCCGATACCAATTCCGATTCGATACTATGGCTTTAAGTAACCTGCCGACTCCCGATATCAACCGATACCAGAGCAGAGACTGAAAACAGCATTTATTTCCTTTAAACTAAACTAAAATAAGACAAAACTGATCCAGACATGTGACAGGGCTGTTATGTATCTCTTAAGTAAAGACAGAACAACTTTGTGTAAATAAAAGTTCAAACATTCATAGTTTTCCCCGACTGTGTCCACTAAATAGTCTTAATAGTATTTGTCCAGCCAGAATATTGCCATGCTGTGAAACATTCCAAGCAAAGCAATATCATATATATCCATGGAAACAAGCAGGTCCCTCCACCAGAAATGTTACATAGTGCTTCTTTATGATTTGTACTGTGAATATTAATGTGTATTTTGACAAAGGTTTACAATTGATAACTGGGACTAGAAAATAATTTGAATGTATTTTAATGTATTTCGAATTGGCCTACATTCATTTTGCATTTTACATGAATTAAAACAAGCTGAGCAGTGCATGTGTGAGAGTCAAGATGATTTTCTTTGGCCCAGTCCCTCACAAACATAAACTAAACGGCATGGAGCAGGTCGGGTGATGTTTGCACTGCTGCTGTGAAGCCCCTGGGCTCACTCAGACGTGCACAACGTGGTGTCGCCATTTTGTTGTACTAGAAATATGCGCTTTGTTTGTTTTGCCTGAACAGACAGTTGGAGTTATGTAATGTCCAATATTCTGGAGGAGACCAAGTGCGCGGGGGAGTACGGGGCAAGGCGAGGAGCTTTGGTGAGGTAAATACAGAAAATGCATGCGTAAAGTTTGATTTAGTGGAGATATAAACATTTCAGCGTGTTGGTTATTGGATATTTTTCGTAAAAGTGCAGTCTTCTGGGAAAATATTGCTTTATTTTGGTTTGAAATAGTCCCTCCTGCAGCGCATAAATGGTGCGTCCCTCCTCGCGTCATCCATTGTTTACAAATCGCCTGGGCTCTTCGGTGCTTGGCTGTGCAGACATCCAACGGTCCATTCATCCGACGCGGACACGACCCACGCTCCCACCCGCCGCAGAAGCACGGACGCTCGGACTAAAACATGCCCTGTCGAAAGGAAAACTACATATTTCTGGAGCAGTCGGTGACGGTGGACTCCAAAGAGGTGGACGCGCTGGTGACGAAGATCGGAGAGGCGCTGCAGCTTCACAACAATGGCTCTGGACACCATCAGAAGGCGATGTCCATGTCCTGTCTGCACGGTATCACTGCAGGTAATGCGGCCGGAGCAGGCGGGAAACAGACGGCTCTGATCGGGGCCAGCGCTGGAGCGGGGATCCAGAGGGGACACGGATGCTGCTTAAGGCTCCGGAGCCGGGGACAGCACCGGGGGAGCAGCCGGGCGAGTCCGTACCACATCCCCGGCTCTAGCGACCAGGAGTGGGACCAAATCCGGCCGTGGAACAAGAAGCGGCTGGCGGTGGAGGAGGACGACCCACACCGGCTGCTACAGGAGCTTATTCTATCCGGGAATTTGATAAAAGAAGCGGTGAGGAGGCTGCAGTTCTCCGCGGCGGACTGTGGAGACTGCGCGGAGAACGTGTCGTGTTGACGCCGTTGAGGACGCACTCTGCCGCGGACACAGGGCTCGAGTCTGCCCGCTCCCCCCCTCCCAGGACTGTTCACGCGGACGATTTAGGGTTTAATTTCATTTTTTAAAAGACTGGTAGCTATGTTTTCTAATTCTTTTTTGGATTTCATCATGTGGTGTTTTGAAGGCGAGCTGTGATGAAGCTTGGCCACCTCATTCTGCGCCGGTTTTGTGTTTTTTTTTTTTTTTTTTTTGTGGTCTATTTCCACATTAATCCACAAAGGTGTCACAGAAAACATATTGGCGAATGCTCAGCTTAATTTGAGATTCTGAATCGAGTTAACTATGCAAAGTCTTGGTAAATATCTCAGCAGTGAATCCTTGTTTGGATCTGGCCACAGGGTTTGGGTAAATCTGTTTCTTGGCACGTTTTCCACGTCAACAGCTCCAAAAGAGAGGCGCCTTTGAGCCAAACACTCTGGACAAACGTGGCCCTAAACTCTGCAGTGAAGCCACAAACTGCACAATTTAGTATTTTTAAGACTCTTGAGTGAAAGTTACACTCCTTACACGGACATTTAGCTGCAAAACGCACAATTTGGACATGCTAATTGTTGCTGAAATGTTAAAAATAACCTATTGATTTTCTGGGTGTATTCTTTGGTTTGTCTGGGGTTAAAGTTCCATCAGAATCAGTCACAACACCGGCTTATCTTTCTGTGTGAGTGCCATGTTCAAGGATACAGCTCCAAACACATCTTATCACGTTTATTTTTGAGCCAAAGGTTTTATTTGTTTGGTTTTTTTACACTACGAATCAAAATCACATGAACTTTCCCTTTTTGCTTTATGTAAACAAGCAAAGATGGAGGTTCAAACGTGGTTTTTATGCAACGTGACATCACCAAACCTTTTTGTTTCCCCCTCCTGAACCTAAAATCAGTAGTATTTTTTTTGTTTTAAAAATTTAAACCAACGAAATTCACTAAAAATGTAAAAGCGTAATTGTTGTTTAGCAGAGTTAGCCGGGCTAGCTGCTAACGGTGCTAACAGCTAACAGAGCCACGCCGTTTGTTTGGGTTCGAATGTCACCACTTCCGGGATGTAGTGCGGCTTCAAAACTGCTCTTTAGAACAAAAAATAAGCAACAAAACCCGAATCTTTTCAGAGTTTATCGCCAAATTTGGGTGTATGCAATGATATTTCTGCTGTAATTTGGATTGAACTACACTTAAAAGCTCTATTGTTTTTGTATCAATGGGGAAATAATGAAATCTAGGTGTGGCAAAGGCAGTTTTTACATTGCAAAAATAGTTTGGAACTTTCCCAAGACATTACTCAATCTAAAAGACGTAAAAGCAGTCATTATTTCAGCTTTGCAATTGGACTAAACTGCTTGACCTGGTTTTGTTTTGAGACAATCATTTAACATAATTTGACATGCTTAGTTCTAAATGAGTAAGTGGAAGTTAGTGGCTGGTTTGCTGGTACACTGGTGTTATCATTACAAAGGCTGCAGGTTCTTTGTGGGGGTTGGGGCTTGTTTACATGTTAAACTGTGATCTTGTCTTGTATTTCCTGTATTTTTACATTGAATTCAGTCCCCTCTCTCATTCAAAACCAGACTGTTCCTCTATGGCAGCTCAAATTGGGGACTTGGACACATACTTTTCCTTTTGGCTGTATCTCTTGGACTGGTACTCGTAAACTTTGTGAGAATTCCTACGTGGATTTAGTTTTGTTTTTTGTATTTTGGTTTGTGTAAAAACCACTTCGTAACGGAGTATTATAACGTTCCTGATTATTCAGGGTTTGTTGTCTTAATAAACGCCATTTTGTTTTTACTATTTCTCTTTCTGCGGTTGATTTCTTATGAATGTAGTTATCCATCCATGTTCTTCCTCTTATCCGGGGCCGGGTTACAGGGGCAGCAGTCTAAGCAGGGACTCCCTGACTTCCCTCACCCCAGACATGTCCTCCCACCCCAAGGTGTTCCCAGGCCAGCTGAGAGACATAGTCCCTCCAGCGTGTCCTGGGTCTTTTCTGGGGCCTCCTCCCGGAGGGACATGCCTGGAACACCTCCATAGGGAAGCATCCAGGAGGCATCCGGAACAGATGCCTGAGCCACCTCAGCTGTTCCTCTCGATGTGGAGGAACACGGCTCTACTCCGTGCTCCTCCCATGTGATTGTGAATGTAGTCATGTTGGGTCATAATGATAGTTTATGGTTAATATCTCTAATTCTAATGGGTCTAAAATAGCAAAAATATTCAGCACCTTCACTGTCAGTATAAATGAAATAAGACTGAATAGTTTGGGTTCAGGTGACATGACAATATTGTGGAGTTCTCTGTGTAACTGTCAGATTTACCTGGTTTATGGTTAATATCTCTAATCCACATGAAACAAAAACTGACAAAGTTCAGCGTCTTCTCCGTCAGGATAAATAAAAGTCTACTGTTTTTTTCATTGTAGCTTCATAAAGTGATGTCATTATTCAACCCCCAAAATGTGATCATAGTCAACTGAAAGGACTTTAAGACATAAAATTAATATGACAAGTTTGTGGAGCCAATCTCAAACTAATAATGAGAAGTTTCAACATGTGTGTATCAGAAGTTTGTAGATTAGATCAATTCTTTCACATGAATGAAAAGTGTTTCATGTTTTGAATATGACTATTACTGTTCCTGTTCAGGCAGATCTGAGTTATTATGAAACTATGACTTTTACTAGAAGCAGAGGTGTGGCATGAGAAACAATGTAAGCACAGTCATTCAATGATTACAAAACACACCCACACACACCCACACACCCCCACACACACACCCCCACACACACACCCACACACCCCCACACAAAACACATACCCCCCCCCACACACACACACACCCCAAACACATACACACACACACACACACACACACCCCCACGCACGCACCCCCCCCCCCCCCCCCACACACACACACACACACCCACACACACACAAAACAAACACAGGTGAAGTGTCTCTAAATGTAAACAAACCCTATGACCTATCCTGTTGCTGGTGTAAATATAAAAATTGGGAACATGACAGACGCACGTGCTCCAGACCCAAACCACTAGGGCTCTGCTTTGTGTGAGCTCCATCTGTTGGTGATTCTGAGTTACTACACAAATGTTTGACCTGACCATTTGGTCAGGTCAAACAATCAGTGAGGAGATCCATTTTTCTGCTGTATTTATCCATACCATTGCATCTGGGAGGGCATCTGACACACAGGGATACAATTCAAAACGAAACTCACTTCCCGTCACTTTTGTTTAATTATGTGAATATGCTGATGTCTCTCTGTGGCCACTGAGGGGCGCTATAACACCAAAAACCACAAAATATGAAACGTCTAGGCGTCAGTTGTGTTTATTTTTTTTATTTTTTTTAACAAGCATTCTAATTGTGAGCTGGGGTCGTCTTTCCACAGATCTGACCTGTATCATGAACTGGTGGTCTTTACTTCTATGGGGTATTAACTGTAACACATAACATATTAAGATCACCATGTTTCCCTTTATTGTTTTGAAAATGCTATATTCGCCCAAAACAACGTTAACATTTAAAAAAGTTTCACTTTCATTTTTGACACTCTGAGTCTGTCCTCCCTTTTCTCTCTGTGTTAAGTCCCTCCCCCTTCAGAGCACTATCACAACATAATCAGCTGCTCTACATGTCACATATAAACAGAACATGTGCTACAGATGAATAGGCCTGTCACGATATATCGCTACAGAGAAACATTATCCACACCTGGTTTAGACCTGGTTTAGACCTGGTTTAGACCTGGTTTAGACCTGGTTTAGACCTGGTTTAGACCTGGTTTAGTTCTGGTTCAGTCCTGGTTTAATCCTGGTTTAGTCCTGGTTCAGTCCTGGTTTAATCCTGGTTTAGACCTGCATTAGACCTGGTTTAATCCTGGCTAGGCTTAGTTCACTCCTGGTTTAGACCTGATTTAGTCTTGGTTTAGACTTGGTTTAGCCCTGGTCCAGACCTGGTTCAGTCCTGGTTTCTTGAGCGTCCTTTGAGAGCACTCAGAGCTGTTTACAGAAGCTCTGACACAGAATCCAAACTGCAGTAAATCCTCAGGTCTCCTCAGTCCCACCAGAGTCTCAGGTCTGAGGGTCCTGTATCAGTCCAGGTTTAGTCCTGTTTAGTCCTGGTTTGGTACTGGTCAAGTTTTATGGCACAGGTTTAGTCTAGTTTTGCTTTGTTTTAGTCATGGATACAGGAGGATGGGAGGGCATCTGACACACGGGGATACAGGAGGATGGGAGGGACATGACTGAAAATAGAACATATATTTTACAGTGACCCACTTGTGGGGCTCCCTCGTTCTCTCACACTGACAGGAGAAGAGGGAGAGAGAGAGAGAGGAGAGAAAGAGAGGAGAGAGAGGGGAGAGAGAAAGAGAGGAGAGAGAGAAAGAGAGGAGAGAGAGAAAGAGAGAGAGGGAGAAAGAGAGAGCAGATAGAGGAGAAAGAGAGAGAGGAGAGAGAAAGAGAGGAGAGAGAGAAAGAGAGGAGAGAGAGGAGAGAGAGAGAGAGAGAAAGAGAGGAGAGAGAGGAGAAAGAGAGCAAGGAGGGAGAAAAGAGAGAGAGAGAGAGAGGCACAGAGAGAAAGAGGAATAAAAGAGAGAGAAGAGAGAGAGGCTAGAGAGATAGAGAGACAGGTGAGAGAGAAGAGGTGAAGCCAGAGAGAGGAGAAAGAGAGCGAGGACAGAGAAAAGAGAGATGGAGAGAGAGAGGATAGAGAGATAGGAGGATGTATGAAAAGAGAGGTAGAGGTGTTGGTCTTGTCTCATCTCACTATTTTCCGGTTCACACTTGAGACAGAACTCTACACTGGGATTAGTTGAACTGTCAGGCTGTATGTATATGCTCACCTGGTTCATGTTTCACTCACACATGTTTGAGTAACACTTTATTATTAGTCTGTTACATCTACAAAACTCAAAATGCTCTGTTCCACCTTGTGATGTCATAAAGTGGTAGTTTTTTTTTTTAGTCTTTTAGAGATTAGCAATTCCAGGTCTGAAATCATCTCAGTCATTCTAGTGAAGGTGTGTGGAGTTTAAAAACACAGGGCAGCACTTCCTGTATTACCTGACGTTACAAGGTGTCGGTATAAAAACAAAAGTGAAATGAGGTCAACAGAAAGGAACGGGATCTAAACCAGGTCTAAACCAGGTGCAGGGTCTAAAATGTGTCGATTCCTAAACCAAATACACGTGAACCAAAACTCAAACAAAAGCGCTAAGCTCATTTGTCAGTTTGCTCTGACAGAATTGCTAAAAATAAAGCTAAAGTTCAGATCCACCAGGTGTGAACCAGGTGTGAAGGGGAAAAGGGAGAACAGGTAACGTGTGATGACAGCTTTGAACAGCAGCAGCGATATAAACATGTCATGTGGTGATCCAATGTGAAATGTGATTTGGGATCATCATAGAGCCAGTTTAATTCCTGTTTTAGTCCTGTTGTAGTCCTGATTTAGTCCTGGTTTAGTCCTGGTTCAATCCTGGTTTAGTCCTGGTTCAGTCCTGGTTTAGTCCTGGTTCAGTCCTGGTTCAGTCCTGGTTTAGTCCTGGTTTAGTCCTGGTTTAGTCCTGGTTTAGTCCTGGTTCAGTCCTGGTTTAGTCCTAGTTTAGTCCAGCTGGTGGCGTCTTTAAGGTAACAGTATTTTTAGTCTCTGTAAAGGTCAGGCTGTTTTGCTTTTTCATCCAAAGGTCAGAGAGAGCCTGAGGTCAAAGGTCAGTCTCCACAGAAAGGAGAGGAAAGAGGAGCTGAAACTGAGTCAGGACAAAACCTTCTCTGTGAAGAACAACCAGGATATGGAAGTTCAAAGGTCAAATATTTATTACACATTTAACAACATCATTAACATGGACACTCAACAGACCACGGAACAGCAGGAGCACAAAACAACAAAACAACATTACATAGAAACTAGGGATAGGTACCTAACTGGTCTTGATTATCAGAGCCCATACTGAAAAATGAGCTGGATCATTTGTATCGGTTCCATGATATCGGTTAATTTGATATCCTGGTTGTGTTAATTGGATGTAAAGTGTACAGGCTGATTTAGGCCCAGAACATCTCAGAATGTTTCAGCTTTATTTATCCAAAGCTGTTGAGTCGTGGTGTGACGGAGAAAACAGTTACAGAAAACAACTGGATCTGTGTTAAAAGTTCACTCTGTTTTAAGGAAATAAGACACATTTTCTATCCCTACACTGGTATCGGTTTAAGTATCAATATCGGCATCGGAATATAAAAAGCTGGAACATGCATCTTTAATATAAACAGAGGTGGATAGTTACATATACTCAAGAAGTGTAACAGTACTCTTACTCAAGTATTATATAGTACAGTGTAAGAGCACTCTTACTTGAGTATTATATAGTACAGTGTTACTCTGATGTGAGAGGAATCACGACTGTAATAAACACTTTAATACTGAACCATTATGAAAATATGACACAGACACAGTGTAGCTCATTAGACCAAACCAACAAACAGAAACTGTAAACAAACAGGTGTGTTAGCTTCAGTGTCGTTAGCTCCTCCTTCACACAGATATAAGACAGTGTCCAGCAGTAATCTGACCAGAACTGAAGAAGAGTGTGAAACTAAGACTTTTGTCCAGTGACAGAATTGTATTTTTCTGGCTCCATTAACTCTGGCTCCAATTCACTTTCTGACCATTCTGGTCTTAAAATGTTTGTATTAATCTGCTTTACATGAACCTGGGGCTTTTATTTCACTATTTTGTCCAATATATGAACATTAATAAACAAATCAGGTCTAATTGACGGCGTTGCTAAGGGAAGGGGTGTTACCTTCAACTCACTCACTCCTGATTGGCTCTTTGGCTCTTACTCATCTTTCCCTGGCTGTATACGCTCTATCATGAGTTCACCGCAGCATCACGCGCATGTGGTCCAGGCCCAGTCCTTTATCACCCGGGCCGGGCCAAAGCCGACAGGGCGAGGCTGATGCAGGAACACGAGCCCCTGTCCTGAGCTGGTAGTGAGCCTGTTCACTGGATCAGAGCGTTCACTGTGGATGTGTCCAGTGTGTTTCTTATGTGATTTCTGCAAAGGAGCAAAAGCTTTTCTTTTTAAAGTGACATAAAACATGAGTTGGGACATCCTGACGTGTGTGGAGCCTGTGGAGGTCAGGGGCCACTTCAAACCACCCCTGTCTAGACATGGGACGATATTGAAATTTTGTTTATCATGGTGAAAATAACTGCGGTTAAGGATAATATCACAAGAATGATAAATGTTGTGATAGCTAAAAAATATTCTGGACATGAATAATGATATTTGTAGTGTTGAAATTAATGCGTAAAACTTTTATATAATTGTATTTTGTCATCACTGAAAACAACTTTGATCTGGCGAAGAACATTATGGACAGCAGCAGGATCATCAACAGAAATTTTGGGGCCCAGGGCAAGAAACACATGGGCCCCATCTATCCATCCATCTATGTTCTTCCACTTATCCGGGGGCGGGTCACGGGGGCAGTAGTCCAAGCAGGGACTCCCAGACTTACCTCACCCTAGACACGTCCTCCAGCTCCTCCAGTAGGACCCCAAGGTGTTCCCAGGCCAGAGAGACATAGTCCCTCCAGTGTGTCCTGGGTCTTCCTCGGGGACATGCCTGGAACACCTCCCAAGAGGCATCCTGAACAAATGCCTGAGCCACCTTACCTAGCTCCTGTCAACATGGAGGATCAGCGGCTCTACTCCGAGCTCCTCCTGTGTGACTGAGCTCCTCACCCTATCTCTAAGGGACCGCCCAGCCACCCTGCGGAGGAAACCCAATTCGGCCTCTTGTATCCGCGATCTTGTCCTTTTGGTCATTACCCAGAGCTCATGACCATATGGTCATGGGCCTCCATCTAATACAAATTAATAAGACGAGGGTTGAATTCTGAGCCCCTAAGACCCTGAGGCGTGGGACAACAGATTCTTTTGCCCCCCACTCAACTCCCCTGTGGGTAAGTAGCTTTTTTTGGAACATTCTGGCAATTATCTCTGTTGGCGATTATCACGATTATAAAACATGTCCCATGAACGATTATTGTTGGCCCTTCTTACCACGATAAACGATATTGTTTATTGTCACATCTACTGCTGTCACTGCTGTACTCAGACTGTGGCTCTGCTCTGAGCACCAGGGGCGTGCTCAGGGTCCTACACGGGGACCTGTTCAACTTATTTTTTATTTTATATCGTAAGTGATTAAATTTCTACCAATCATTGTAATAAAAAAAAAAACAACAAAAATAACCCCATGTAATTACAATTAACATCACTGCCTTATTAAAAATAGCCAAAAGCATAAGCATCAATTGGTATAAAAAAATGCCTTTTTTTTTTTTTTTTTTCCTGAATCGTCACAATCCGAAGGCTGGTCCAAACCAATAAGTCCAGGGCTTATTCAGGTTTATTCAGGCCTGGTGTAGCGCACATTCACCACCAGAGGGCTCCATCGTTAGCGCTGCTGCGGGTGCTCGCTCTTTCTCTCCCCCTCAGTCTCATCAGCTCCAGGACGTTCGAGGCGTAAACGTCCCTCAGGTTTAGCCCCGCCTCTGACCCGCCCACCGAGCCCCGAGCCAGTCGTTTCATCATCTCGCCGTGACGCAGCGCCGCCTCCTTCACCTGGAAACAAGGTCACAATGATTCAGTATTGTCTCCCGTCTGAATCCTGCATGGAGTTTCCCGGTTCAATTAGACCTGTTTTGTAAACTGGACTTTTCAGATCTTTAATCATGTTCTAGTGGTTTTCTTCTCATTGAGCCTCTGAAGTTGTATTTGTAGTGATTCATGTTTGAGTAATCTTTATTCTTCTGTTTTCAAGATGTTATTGCTCAGATCTGCATTATTTACAAATAAAACCTCATTATTTACAAATAAAACCTCATTATTTACAAATAAAACCTCATTATTTACAAATAAAAACCAAATTTATTTACAAATAAAACCAAATTTATCTACAAATAAAACCACATTTCTCTCTCCTCGGATGAACAGGTCAGTTCTTCTCATTGATTCTGCAGAAATCCTCCACGTTTTTCAGTCTTGTGATATTTTTGTCCTTTCTCTTGTCCTCATAAGCAGCCATATTTGTTTTGATACGGTCAGACCATGCATGTCACTGATTGGCCAATCCACCTGTCAATCACAAGTATTAGAAAAGTGTGTGTTCTGGATCTCAGGTAAACTTATAGACCTCAGTCACTGCCAGCAAATACATTTGGAAAACTTTTAAAATCTCTATTGATTTAACACACTAGTCCAGTGGTTCTTAACCTTGTTGGAGGCACTGAACCCCACCAGTTCCATATGCACATTCACCGAACCCTTCTTTATTGAAAAATAAAATATGATTTTTTTTTTTCAAATTCAAGACATATGTTTGTTTTACTGGTGCACAAAATGAACCGTGCATTAACATCACTGTGTTCAAAGAATAAAACCAGTACAATGCATAAACTCACAACAAATTACATACATACCTTTTCACAAAGACATGACCTTTTTTAATACTACCACACTGAAATTATTTAAATTTTTAACCTTATGTATTCCAATAATGAACTTATTGTATTTATGCTATTTATTCTTTTTAACATTTTAACACATATCCATCACCTAATTTCCACCTAATAAGGCTGGAATAATAATGAATATTTACTGCAAATCAGTGACTTCTGCTGTTGCCTTTGAGAGACCAGTTCAGAAATGCATGGCTTCACCTTGGCAAGTGCCACTCTCATGTCATTTTCACAGCAAAGTCTGTTCCTTTTCTTCATTTTTATGTCCAGCATTCTCGAAAAGGATTGCTTGCAAAGATTTGTTGTAACAAACAGTATAAAAATTTCCAGGGCTTTCCTAGCAATAACAGGATACCTTGTCATTTGTCGACACCAAAACGTTCAAAGTGTTGTTGCTGAGAGCTGCTGTTGAACCTGGCTCTGCTGAATTTCAATGATTTCGTCGAGGTATTCATCATTGACATCTGCTGTCTCAACACCAAACATGAACGGCTGTCTCACCCATGCTGGATATGACTCTCTTGTAGGGAAGTATCCGTTGAGAGACTTTCCAAGCTCATCTAAGTGCTTGCTTCAGTTCCGTGGTTACAGAAATGTCTCCGATTCCAGACACATCTTCGATCTTACTTACACAGTCGTCCAGCAAGGGAAAGTTTGCAAAGTTATTGTTCTCTGTTCGTCGTTTCCATAACGGTAGCTTTTTTTTGAAAAGCCTTCAGGTTTTCTTCCGCTTCGATGATGTTGACTCCACCGTCCTGCATCTGCTGATTGAGATTATTGGGAGCTGAGAATATATCAGCCACGTACGCTAAAATGAGAATGAACTTAGAATTTTTGAAGCAATCTGCATGACGATGTTGTTGCTCTTGCAAAAACAGGGCTACTTCCACACGCATGACAAAAACGCGACTCAGCACCTGTCCCGGGATAACCATCGAACGTTAGAATGGTACAGAAGCACCTCGAATTCAGAGCCCAGGTCTTTACACAGTTCACTGAAGATGCGGTGCCTCAGTGCACTATTTCACACATAGTTCACACATTCCACTACAATTTTTAATACTTCTGTCATTTCTGGAGGCAGGGTTTTTGTTGCCAACGCATGCCTATACAAAATACAATTTGTAACAATGATGTGTGGTGCATCGGCTTTCACTAGCGCACCAAAACCAGACTTTCTTCCCAACATGACTGTAGCGCCATCCGTACAAACTGCAGAAACCATATCCCACGAAAGATTGTTGTCTCTGAAGAAGTCATCCACAAGTTTCTTCACATCGGCTGCCTTAGTTGTTGTTGTAAGAGGCTTAGACAATAAAAAATCTTCCTTTATGTCGTCTTTCACATAGCGCACACATACAGCAAGCAATTAGAAAAGTCTGTGGTCTCCTCGAGTTGGAGGCTGAATTTTGCCAGGCTTGAAATTAGATCTGAAACTACTTGAGCCAAGATGTCTTTGCTCATGTCCTCTATTCTGTCACTGATGGTGTCATTTGAAAGAGGAATTTGGGATAATTTAACTTCGGCCGCTTTTCCTAGCATCAGATTTGCCATCTTCAACACAGCTGGTTTTATGAGTGTTTCACCAGTGGTGTGTGGTTTGCCCTGCTTTGCGATTAGGTAAGCAACTTCGTACGATGCTGTGAGGATCGGCCTGTCGATGGGTACAAAGCCAAGAGCAGGCAGAGTAGCCTTTTCATCAAATCTGTCTCTCTTCACCTTGAATTCAGCAAGTGTTGTGTTCTTGTATTTCACATCTCCATGCAGGTTAAGGAAGTGTTCCTTTAGTTTTGCCAGTACTAGACTAGAATTGCTTAACTTGGCATTGCAAATCATGGAGATCGGACTCTGACTCCCATCACGTTCCATTATATATGTGAATCCATGTTGTACATATTTGTCTGACCACTTTCTTTTTTTGCTCGACATAGTTAGTATGGATTAAAACAATAACCCTTAAGCATCGGATGATATCATCGCCAATAGATTTGCGGTTGCAGACTTTCCATTATCGTAACTCTGCAACTAATTGTGCTCTCATGTAAATTCAAACGGCGTCTCAAACCAAAGACATGGGGCTCTTTAAATATGTTACTGTCATTACGGTAATGTGCTTCCGTGGTCCCTAGAAGATGTCCAATCAGAGCGCAGTTGTCGCCGGGATCCTCCCAGTCAATGCCGGGGCAACACTGTGTCTCATGCCGTGTCTCAATTCACCAAAGTGCCCTTAAATGCGCCGTTCGAACAGCGCATTTAAGTCGGGCAGGTACTTCGATAGGCACATTGAAGGGTGCATTTGTCGAATTGGGACACGGCCGACGTCTGGAGACGTTCGCAGTCCGCGAATCATCTGAGTGAACCCAGGTTAAGAACCACTGCACTAGAAATGTACTTGACTAAAAAGGGGGCATGGCAAAAGCACTCAAAAGCTCCTGAGTGACAGGTTTATGTTTACCTTGAGTGACAGGTGCATGTTTACCTTGAGTGACAGGTAGCAGACGGAGAAGCGCTCGTTGATGATGGCGATGGGCAGGGCGAGGATGAGGATTCCGGACAGGATACAGATGAAGGCCAGGATCTTCCCGAGCGCCGTGTCCGGTCTGATATCTCCATATCCCACCGTGGTCATGGAGGTCGTGGCCCACCACCATGCGGCCGGAACACTGTCGAAGGTGGAGCCCGGAACGTCGCGCTCCAGGGAGAAGAGCACAGTAGAAAAGAGCGAGATTCCTACTCCAAGGAAAAGGAGCAGGAGCCCCACCTCCTCGTAGCACTGAGCGATGGTGAGACCCAAGGACTTCAGCCCTGGGACAGACACACACAGAGACACTGTTCCAGGTGAAAAAATAGTACGCGCAAAATTTCACACTACTTGAAAAGTAGTGTCCAGTGATGAGTCAATATAGACCACAATGCATTGCAAGAGTCTCAAAAATAACAGCACAGAGACAGGTCTTTAAATAAATGGTTATGGAGTAAAAGTACTAATGTTATCTTGTGATGTTGCCATTTACTTTAGCTTGAGCTGTTAAAGGAGTGAGATCTGGGTCTCTGATGTGGTCCTGGTCTGGCCTGGTCTGGTCCTGGTCTGGTCCTGGTCTAGTCGTGTTCTGGTCCTTGTCTGGTCTGGTCTGGTCTTGGTCCTGGTCTGGCCTGGTCTTGGTCTGCTCTTGGTCTGGTCCTGGTCTTGTCCTGGTCTGGTCCTGGTCTGGTCTTGGTCTGGTCCTGGTCTGGTCCTGGTCTGGTCTTGGTCTGGTCCTGGTCTGGTCCTGGTCTGGTCTTGGTCTGGTCCTGGTCTGGTCCTGGTCTGGTCTTGGTCTGGTCCTGGTCTGGTCTTGGTCTTGGTCTGGTCCTGGTCTGGTCCTGGTCTGGTCCTGGTCTGGTCTGGTCCTGGTCTGGTCCTGGTCTGGTCTGGTCTTGGTCTTGGTCCTGGTCTGGCCCTGGTCTGGTCCTGGTCTGGTCCTGGTCTGGTTCTGGTCTGGTCCTGTTCTGGTCCTGGTCTGGTCCTGGTCTGGTCCTGGTCTGGTCTGGTCTTGGTCCTGGTCTGGTCATGGTCTGGTCCTGGTCTGGTCCTGGTCTGGTCCTGGTCTTGTCCTGGTCTGGTCCTGTTCTGGTCCTGGTCTGGTCTTGGTCTTGGTCTTGGTCCTGGTCTTGGTCTGGTCCTGGTCTGGTCCTGGTCTGGTCTGGTCCTGGTCTGGTCCTGGTCTTGGTTTGGTCTGGTCCTGGTCTTGGTCTGGTCCTGGTCTTGTCCTGGTCTGGTCCTGGTCTTGGTCTGGTCTGGTCTGGTCTGGTCCTGGTCTTGGTCTGGTCCTGGTCTTGTCCTGGTCTGGTCCTGGTCTTGGTCTGGTCTGGTCCTGGTCTGGTCCTGGTCTGGTCCTGTTCTGGTCCTGGTCTGGTCCTGGTCTGGTCTTGGTCCTGGTCTGGTCATGGTCTGGTCCTGGTCTGGTCTTGGTCCTGGTCTGGTCATGGTCTGGTCCTGGTCTGGTCATGGTCTGGTCCTGGTCTGGTCATGGTCTGGTCCTGGTCTGATCCTGGTCTGATCCTGGTCTTGGTCCTGGTCTGGTCCTGGTCTGGTCTGGTCTTGGTCTTGGTCCTGGTCTGGTCTGGTCCTGGTCTTGGTCTGGTCCTGGTCTTGGTCTGGTCTGGTCCTGGTCTTGTCCTGGTCTGGTCCTGGTCTTGGTCTGGTCTGGTCTGGTCCTGGTCTGGTCCTGGTCTTGGTCTGGTCTGGTCCTGGTCTTGTCCTGGTCTGGTCCTGGTCTTGGTCTGGTCCTGTTCTGGTCCTGTTCTGGTCCTGGTCTGGTCCTGGTCTGGTCTTGGTCCTGGTCTGGTCTTGGTCTGGTCCTGGTCTGATCCTGGTCTGATCCTGGTCTTGGTCCTGGTCTGGTCCTGGTCTGGTCTGGTCTGGTCCTGGTCTGGTCATGGTCTGGTCCTGGTCTGGTCATGGTCTGGTCCTGGTCTGATCCTGGTCTGATCCTGGTCTGATCCTGGTCTGATCCTGGTCTGGTCCTGGTCTGGTCCTGGTCCTGGTCTGGTCATGGTCTGGTCCTGGTCTGGTCATGGTCTGGTCCTGGTCTGGTCATGGTCTGGTCCTGGTCTGATCCTGGTCTGATCCTGGTCTTGGTCCTGGTCTGGTCCTGGTCTGGTCATGGTCTGGTCCTGGTCTGGTCATGGTCTGGTCCTGGTCTGATCCTGGTCTGATCCTGGTCTGATCCTGGTCTGGTCCTGGTCTGGTCCTGGTCCTGGTCTGGTCATGGTCTGGTCCTGGTCTGGTCATGGTCTGGTCCTGGTCTGGTCATGGTCTGGTCCTGGTCTGATCCTGGTCTGATCCTGGTCTTGGTCCTGGTCTGGTCCTGGTCTGGTCATGGTCTGGTCCTGGTCTGGTCATGGTCTGGTCCTGGTCTGATCCTGGTCTGATCCTGGTCTGATCCTGGTCTGGTCCTGGTCTGGTCCTGGTCCTGGTCTGGTCATGGTCTGGTCCTGGTCTGGTCATGGTCTGGTCCTGGTCTGGTCATGGTCTGGTCCTGGTCTGATCCTGGTCTGATCCTGGTCTTGGTCCTGGTCTGGTCCTGGTCTGGTCCTGGTCTGGTTCTCTGTGTGGTGTATTCATTATTAATCTCCATGGTGACCTAGTTCTTTCAGATCTCAGAGTCGGACATGATTTTAAAAGCTCAGCTCCTGTGTTAACCACTCTGCCGCCGCTCCCTGTGTCTCTGAGGATCTTTCACTCTCTTTCCCTCCTCTCATGTCGTCTCTCTTTCCCCCTCCCCTTCCTGTATCTCCCCTTTCTCTATTTCTCCCTCTCTTTCTATCTCTGCTCTCTCTATTTCTGTCCTCTCTCTACCTCTCTCTCTCTGCCCTCTTTCTCTACCCTCTCTCTCTCTGTACCTCTACCCCTTTTCTCCTTCTTTCTTTCTCCCTATCTCTTCTTTCCCTGTCTCTTCTTTCCCTCTCTTCTGTCTCTCGTCTCTTCTGTCTGGTGCTGTTATAAATATCTAAAGTGTTGATTTGCTCCAGAAATGTCAGGACTGAGGAAGGTCTCAGAGGAGTCTGGACTAAACCAGGACTAAACCAGGACTAAACCAGGACTAAACCAGGACTAAACCAGGACTAAACCAGGACTAAATCAGGACTAAACCAGGATTAAACCAGGACTAAACCAGGACTAAACCAGGACTAAACCAGAATTAAACCAGGACTGAATCAGGACTGAATCAGGACTAAACCAGGTCTAAACCAGGACTGAACCAGATCAGTGCCTCAGATGCCCTCCCGTGTGTCAGTTTGTACCTGTCAGGTGTCTCCCGAGCTTGAGCATGCGCAGTGACCTGAGGAGCCGTAGCACCTGCACCACTCGGCCCATGTTCTCCAGCTCGGAGCTCCCCCCGTGTAGCAGCTCCACAGCGGAGGTCACGTAGAAGGGGAGCACGGCGAGGAGGTCTATGAGGTTCTGAATGCCGAGGCTGAAGCGGCATTTGTCCCTCACACAGAGGAACCGAACCAGCAACTCCAAAGAGAACCAAGCCACACACACGTACTCCACAACATCCAACAGAGAAGACACGCCCACAGCTTGTCCCAGCTCCGTCTGCAAGACACACAGAGCTACTGAGGGTCAAGGTTCAGAGGTCAATTGGCTCTGTGCACAACATCAGACAGCTCCATTCAGAGGGACAGACAGCACGAGCATTTCTGTTACAGAGTCGCACTAAAATCAATAAATCCTCACAAATCAGGCAGTGGACAGGGAGGTTGGTTAAGGGTTAGAGGTTAGAGGTTAGGGGTTAGTGGGTTAGGGGGTTAGTGGTTAAGGGGATAGGTGTTAGTGGTTAGGGGGTTAGGGATTAGTGTTTAGGGGTTAGGTGGATAGGGGTTAGTGGTTTGAAGGTTAAAGGTTAGGGGGTTAGGGGGGTAGTGGTTAGGGGTTAGGGGGTTAGGAGTTAGTGGGGTTAGGGGTCAGGGGTTAGTGGGTTAGGGTTTAAAGGTTAGGGGATTAGAGTTTAGGGGTTAGGGGGTTAAAGGTTAGGGGGTTAGGGGTTAGAGGGTTAGGGTCAGACAGTGGACAGGGAGCTGCGGGTGGATGTCACTGACCACATGTTAAACGTGTCCACTGCCTGACCCCTGACCTGTACTTTCCTGTGAAATATCCAAAAGGTAAATTCACAAATGTTGAACCTGATCATTTCTATGAGTGACTAGAGCCATGACCTCACTGTTACAACACAAACCTGCATTTCAACTAGATTAACTTCACCTGCTCCATCTCTATTAAATATGACAGGCCTGTAGAATGTTCTCATGTCGTCTGAATCACACACACCTGCATCTGAAAAGTAACACAAATCCACTCTGATGTGTGTCTGTGTGTTTATACAGAGGGATGTCAATCTGGGCTCCAGTCCCTCCACTGCGCCTCCAGACACAACCATGATCGTCCAATCAGATTACTTTATTTCCTTGAAATGGAGGAGCTCATTGGAGTTTAGTGCTTCTCATTGATTCTGTAGAAATCTGCCATGTTTTTCTGTCCCCTCTAATATTTTTGTCCTTTCTTTTTTCCTTTTAAATATGGAAGATCATTTGTTCCATCTGTTTTAGAATTTTAAATACCACAGATTGTTTCACTTTGTATTGTTTAACTCTGAAAAAACATGTTGAAGTATTTTTATTCAGATTATTAGCTCCTGAAATTTTAAGTATTCATTTTCAATGTGTTTTGAAAATTCAAAATGACAAATTCATCTTTTAAATATCCAGTACAAATATTTTCAAGGGAGTAAAATTTGCAGTAAAAATGTTCATAGCAAAGATCCAAGATGCCAAGGCCTAAGCAATTGATCCTGAGCGAAACAATCTAACTTAGTAACAACCAGGAAAAGCTGTAGAGAATCGATCTGATTGGTCAGAATTAGCCTCATCAAAACCTCATTTCTTTGGTTCCTTGACTATAAGCCCCGCCCACAGAAGAGAAACACCAACAGGAAACAACCTCAGTCCTCCTCAGTCTGACATGATCGATTGCTTTTGCCTTGGGATTTTGGATCTTGGCTGCAAAATTATTCACTGGGAATTTCACACTTGGAATTTGAAGTGTTGAATCTGAGCCTTTGTTGTAGTATTTGTGTTGAATATATAAAAGCACATTGAAATGCAGAATATAAACAATTCAAACATCATTTTTGAAGTTAACTTTTTAAGTTAAAAAATCTGAAATTCAGCAGCGTATAAAATTCTAAATCTGATGAAACAAATGATCTTCCATACGTAAGCAGCCATATTTGTTTTGAAACGGGCATACCATGCAGATCCCTGATTGGCTAATACAACTGTCAATCATATCAATCTGAACTCTGGGAGATTCACAGTGTCACCTGCCCAGAAGTACCCACACTGTAGCATGTGCTCATCTGGTGCTACCACAGCTGAAGGAAAGGACACGTCCATGGATTTAATACATTCAAATGTCCTGTATTACACAAAAGTGACTCTTGTGAACTTTAAGTCATGTTATAACGCTGTAACCTCCTCAAAACATGGAGTTATGTTTTGTTTCATTCACACATGTTTGAGTAACTCTTTATTATTATTCTGCCTACATCTCCAAAGCTCAAAATGTTGCATCCACCTTGTGATGTCATGAAGTGGTAGCTTTCAAGTTAACATCTTGAGTACCTTACCTTTACCTTTAGTTCAGTAGAGATTGGCAATTTCAGGGCTGAAATCATCCAGATTATTCCAGAGAAGGTATATGGAGTTCCAAAACACAGTGGAGCATGACATCACAAAGTGGAACAGAGTGTTTTCTGTTTGAGAGAAGAACTTATCCTAAATACACAGGGTTTGTGTGTTAAATGTGTGAACGAAACAAAACACAACTCCAGGTGAAATAGTGTAATATGGGCCCTTTAATATAAACAATCTGACCTCTCCCAGGTCCAGGGACATCAGCACCATGTTGACCACAGACAGAACCACAAAGGTCATGGAGAAGGTCCCGTAAGTCTGGGCGGTCCGAGAAGAGTCCGGTTTCTCCAAAATGTCCCAAAGTCTGCGCCTGAACTCAGAGAAGACCACCCCCTCGAAGTCCTCCTCCTCGTTGTTTTGCAGGTCCTGGTTCAGATCCTGGTTCATATCCTCACTCAGGTCCCTCTGGTCTTTGCGTCTGTAGTATCGCTCTCTGCAGCAGCTCTGGATCTTGAGCTCGTCCAGGCCCCAGTACTGAAGCTCCTGGAGGAAGCACAGCTCACACAGCTCCTCATGAACATGGAGGTGCCCTGTGCGGTAAAAGTTCAGAATGTACCTGAGAAGACCAAAGACGAGAGGAATGTCACAAACATCCGCTCTGTTTCATCATCACTGTTTCACCTGAGGAGCACCAGGGCAGAGGATAAACCAAGTCCACCCTGTCCCTCTTTTATCCAGATGCCCTCCCTGTTACAACATGCATGTCTGGAGTGGGTGATGTGAGGCCAAAGGACAGGCAACTTACCAACTGTTTCACAGTCACTTCACAGTGATTATATTATGTAATATTTTGATTTATGGTTAAATTTTTATAGAAGAGTTTTTTTTTTTATTTATGGACAGAATTTCTAGGTGTAGCCAGAGGCTGGAGGGGGTGTGGGTCAGGGACCAGAGGTCCTCATCTCTGCTGTTTGCAGATGATGTTGTCCTGATGGCTTCTTCGAGCCAGGACCTGCAGCACTGGGGCAGTTTGCAGCCGAGTGTGAAGCGGCTGGGATGAGAATCAGCTCCTCCAAATCCGAGGCCATGGATCTTGACCAGAAAAGGTGGCACCCTCTCCGGGTGGGTGGTGAGTCTCTGCCTCAAGGGGAGCAGTTCAAGTATCTCGGGGTCTTGTTCACGAGTGAGGGAAGGATGGAGAGTGAGATTGACAGGTGGATCGGTGCAGCGTCTGCAGTGATGCGGTCGCTGTATCGGTCCATTGTGGTGAAGAAGGAGCTGAGTCCAAAGGCAAACCCTACCCTCACCCTAACTCACCCTACCCTCACCTATGGTCATGAGCTCTGGGCAATGACCAAAAGAACAAGACCGCGAATACAAGTGGTCGAAATGAGTTTCCTCCTCAGGGTGGCCGGGCGCACCCTTAGGGATAGGGTGAGGAGCTCAGTCACACGGGAAGAGCTTGGAGTAGAGCCGCTGCTCCTATGCGTCGAGAGGAGCACTTGAGGTGGGTCATCTGTTTAAGATGCACCCTGGATGCCTCCTTAGGGAGGTGTTCTGGGCATGTCCCACCAGGGGGAAGGCCCTGGGGAAGACCCAGGACACGCTGGAGAGACTATGTCTCTTGGCTGGCCTGCAAACACCTTGGGGTCCCACCGGAGGAGCTCGAGGACATGTCTGGGGTGGGAGAAGTCTGGGAGTCCCTGCTTAAACTGCTGCCCCCACGACCCAGCACCGGATAAGAGGAAGAAAATGGATGGATATTTTTTTAAGAGGCATTATGTAACTTTCCATTGGAATGTCAGCCACCTTCGATTGAAATTAGATTTCCAAAATGAAGATATCTTTGAGACTGTCACACCGTTGTACCTCTCATAGACTGCATAAAGAAGAGGACATTTGACATCACCCATAGTGTTCAGCTCCAAATGAAGCTCATGGAGGCTCACAGTTATAGCAGCAAATTTGGAGCCGAGTTTTGGAGTTCCATATTTGGAATTCTGACCGTGGGTATCATAGCCTCCTCACCTCCTGTTTGGAATGCGGAAGCTAGCAGGTTAGCTATGTCCATTTATATGTACAGTCTATGGTACCACTTCTGGACAAAGGAAAAATTACACTGGCAAAGCAATACATCTCCCAGAAACGTTCCATAGTGCCTCTTTAATCACTAAAATAACCTTGACAAACTCAGAATAGTAAAGCTGTGCTCACTGAAAGGTCTGTGAGTTTCTGTCGAAGAAGAACTCATTTTCCCTGAAGTCGTCGCAGAGGTCCAGAGCCTCCTCCGGGCAGAAGACCATTCTGCCCAGGCGCGTGTCCGGGAACGGAGCCAACATCTGGGCTGAGAGAGCAAAACGACTGCCCCCCACGTTCACCTGGAACACCTCCATAGGGGGCACTATGGAACTGCTGAGGAAGATGGAGGAAGCCGGTGAAGGAGGGGGTGAGGGGCTGTCCAGCAGGCACTGCGTCATACTGAGATAGACCTACAGGGGGAGACAGAGCGTCATAGAGACAGTCCGGGTTTGTTCCTGGTCCTGGCCTAAGTCAGGTCTAAGTCAGGTTTACAACAAATGTGAGTCAAATCTGGTTTTGTACTATAGACTTTATATATAAATGGACATAGCTAACTTGGTAACCTCTGCATTCCAAACAGGAAGTGATCATGGGCGCGCTTCCGGCTCCATCAACTCAGGCTCCAATTTACTTTCTATTGAAAATCCGTAGCCCCTTTCTCTGTAACTGCTGCAGTGAGCTTTGTCATTTTTGGTGTTAAAAAAGTTTGTATTAACCCGCTCTGCATGATCCTGGTGTTTTTATTTCATTATTTTGTCTGTAAATCATGACGTGAACATTAATAATAGACCAATCAGGTGCTAATGTTAGCAACAGGTTTGACTGACAGCAAGTGCCCTCTTGCTGCTAAAACATCACCTTCAAAAATGTTGCTCCTGATTGGCTCTTTGGTTGCAATGATACTCGCATCGGATTTCCAAATATGTAATTTGGCTCCAAATCCAGCGTCTGGAGCAGTTTTTAGATCATTAGGCGTGCGTTATCGTGTGAAGCTTCATGAAAGCACCTGCTCTGCTGTACTGTAGTGCAGTTGTAGTGCAACAGTCAAGTCTGCAAGTAACCCGCTCAAAGAGCTGTCTAACCTGCGGCAGGTGTAAAACAGTGTTATTCAACGCTTGAACCCACATCCTGCACATAGACTGTATAAAGAAGTGGAATAAGTGAGTGTAACGTCACCCACAGTGTTCAGATCCAGTCAAATGAAGCTCATCGAGGCTAAACGTTATAGTGGCCAATTTGGAGCCGAGTTCCATTTTTGGAATTCCAACCAAAGAGCCAATCAGGAGCAAGGTTGTTGAAGTTAATGCCCCTTCCCACCTGCCCCGCTGGTTTAGTAGTGCTTAGCAATGCTTTCAGTCAACGTTGTTGTTAACATTAGTAGGAGTGACCTCGGGGAAAGAAGGCATCTGATTTGTCTGTTATTAATGTTCATATCTCGATTTAGGGACAAAATAGTGAAATAAAAACCCCAGGATCATGTAGAGCGGGTTAATACAAACATTTAAGACCAAAATGACAAGTCTGACAGCAGCAATTACAGAGAGAGAGGACACAGTTTGTTATTATAAAGTGAATTGGAGCCAGAGTTGATGGAGCTGAAGCGCGCCCATGATCATTTCCTGTTTGGGACGAGGCGTCTAGCAGGTTAGCTATGTCCATTTATATATACAGTCTATGGTCCGGCCCTGTATTGGTTATAAATGAAGCATTACTCATGGTTCACACCTGGTTTAGTCCTGGTTTGGTCCTGACTTAGTCCTGATTTGGTCCTGATTCAATCCTGCTGAAGTCCTGTTCATTCCTGGTTTAGTCCCGGTTCTGTCCTGATTCAGTCCAGGTTTAGTCTTGGATTCTTCAGTGGATGTGGTGCCTGAGGACCTGTCCCAGTTTGGAATGTGTGAATATTTCATCCCCCCCACCCCCCACCCCCTCTTTGTCCCTCTCTGTCTTTTATGAATGGACAAAAAAAAAAAGTTTTTGTGAGTGAAACGTTTTAATCAAAGCAAACACAGATTGTTGGATTATTTCATCTGGGAAAACATTTATATCAACTAATCCTGAGAGATTTACATAGATCTGGTTTAGTCCTGGTCTAGTCCTGGTCTAGTCCTGGTTTAGTTCTAAGCTAGTCTATTTCTTACCTTGACTTCAGCTAATTCCTAATGCTGGTTTACTCCTTGGTTTAGTACGGATTTAGACCTGTTTTGGTCCTGGTTCAGTCCTCTTCTATTCCAGGTCTAGTCCTGCTTTAGTCCTGGTTTAGTCCTGCTTTAGTTCATTTCTTACCTTGAGTTTAGCAGACACAGTTCAGTCCTGGTTCAAATCCAGTTTTCTTCAAATGAAAAAAAAAAATCCATACTTTTCCATTTTTTCCATTTGTCCAAAAATCCTCAGGTCAGGAGGTCATGTGACTACGGACAGGTACAAACAGGAACACGCAGATACAGACAGGAGCAGACTGGAGCGCTCTGTGTCTGTGGTTTTGTGAAGGAGGAGAGGAGCTGGTCTGTGGAGATGTAGTGAGAGAGAGAGAGAGAGAGAGAGAGAGAGAGAGAGAGAGAGAGAGAGAGAGAGAGAAAGAGAGAGGAGGGGCAGAGAGGTGACGGAGGGATAGACAGAGAGAGGGGAGGAGAGAGACAGGACTAAACCAGGAGAGAACCGGGACTAAACCAGGTCTAATTTCTACTCCACTTTCTGCTCCACTTCCACTGTCACATCTTTGCTCATACAGCTCCACCTCCTGTTTATCTCTAGTACAGTCCCCTTTAATCACATCTTGGTGTCACTGAACACTGTGCTTGTCCTGGTTCAGTCCTGATTTAGTCTATCTCTGAAAGGACTAAACCAGGACTGAACCAGGAGTAGCAGGGGTTTTAGTCCCAGCAGCACCTCCCATCACCTCCCCTGCCCATAGATCAGCCTTGAGTCCCCATTGCTACATCTACTCCCTCTAGGGACTCTTCACTCTCCTTTTCCTTCCCACCTTCACCCACGGCCCTTCCCAACATCTAGAAAGCCTCATCAGATCAGGAATTAAGATGGCGTCACTCACACCTAATATAGTGTGATCGAGAGTTCTGGCATCAACTACACTAAACTCTTCCCTGTACCCACCTATCCCCCCTCGTCTTTCACCCAAACTTCCCCTGCTTCCTCACCCACGCTCCACCCCTGCTCCACCTCCTCTGCCACCACCTGGTCCCTCATCCAAACTGAGATGCTTTCAGTCGTATGCACAGACTTTGATGGTTTAGTCATTACAGGTGATTTTAATGTACATGTGGATAATGTGTTTGACAGAAACACTAAAGAGCTCAATTCTGTCCTTGAAACCTTTGGTCTGACTCAGCATGTCAGCGAGTCCACCCACAACAGAGGACACACTCTGGACCTGCTCATTACAAAAGGACTAAATATGTCAAATGTCAGTGTGGTGGATGTTGCTCTGTCTGATCATTTCTGTGTCTTTTTTGACCTGTCTGTTATTCCCAAACCAGAGGCTGGTCCTGCAGTTGTTCAAAGGAGACACATAAATGATAAAACAGGTGCCCTGTTCATGGAAATGATGCACTTTGAAAATGCCTCATGTTCTAATGTTGATGATTTGTTGAACTCTTTGACTTTGAGTGTTTTGAATGTTCTGGACACCATTGCCCTGATGAAGGTTCAAATGGTTAAAGATAAGCAGAAAGCACCATGGAGGAATGATGACTCGGTCAGGGCACAGAAAAGGGAGTGACAGAGGGCCGAGCGGGAATGGAGCAAGTCAAAGCTCCAGGTTCATTTTGAGATTTACAGAGAAAAGATGCACATGTACAACCACAGTTTATGTAGAACAAGGCAAAGATATTTACTGACATTACTGGAAGCTGCAGTAGCAACTCTCATGTCCTGTTTGGAACAGTAAACAGATTAACAAACCCTCCAGCTGTGCTCCTGTTAGAAGTAATTTCCACATCTAAGTGCAATGAGTTTGCAGTATTTTACAAGGTTACAAGGTTCAGGACATTAAAAATGACATCATTTCCAAACACTTAGAGCTGACTCACTTTGCTCCTGTAACTGATAAAACTGTCCAAGAGATCATCACCAGTCTGAGTTCATCTACATGCTGCCTTGATGTGTTACCCACTAAATTTCTAAAGTCTGTGCTCAACAGTTTGCTGTCACCACTCACTCACATAGTTAATATGTCACTTCAATCTGGAACATTCCCGAGAGCTTTGAAAACTGCAGTTATCAAGCCTCTCCTAAAGAAGAGCAGTCTTGATGCCACAATATTGAAAAATTATTGACCAATCTCAAATCTATCATTTTTAGACAAAGTCCTTGAAAAAGTAGTTTACCAACAACTTATTAACTTTCTCCAAATGAACAACTCTTTTGGTGTTTTCCAGTCAGGTTTTAGACCCCACCACGGGTCAATCCTGGGACCCCTGTTGTTCACCACTACATGCTGCCATTAGGCCAGTTAATACGCAGCAATAATGTGTCCTACCACAACTCTGCAGATGACACTCAGATCTATGTCTCACTGCAGCAGGTGAATATGGACCAGTGGATTCACTCACTGCATCCAACAGATCAGTGTGTGGATGTGAAACAACTTTCTCCAGATAAACTCAGACAAGACTGAAGTCGTCATCTTTGGCCACAGAAACATAGAGAAAGTGTCAGCAGTCACCTCCAGTCTCTCTCTCTAAAACCTTCAAATCAGGGTAGAAATCTAGAGGTAATACTGGACTCAGACTTGAACTTTAACAGCCACATTAAATCAATAACATCTGCAGCTTTTTATCACCTAAAAACAATGCAAAAATCGAAGTTGCACTGTCAAACCCAGACTTATAAAGACTAGACTTATAGAGGCCTGCTCACTGGCCTCTCCAAACGAGCCATAAGACATCTGCAGTACATCCAGAACACTGCTGCTCGGGTCCTAACTAGAACCAGCTCCTGGCTCCTGTGGCTCAGAGAATAGACTTTAAAGCAGCTCTGTGTGAACAAGTCTCTCCATGGACAGCACCAAAGAACATCTCCCACATGAGCCACATGAACCGTCTCACATGAGGAGGACTGAACCAGGACTAAACCAGGACTAAACCAGGACTAAACCAGGACTAAACTAGGACCAAACATGGGGAATCAGCGTTTCAGTTTTATGCAGGTAAAACCTGGAACAGTCTTCCTGAAGATGTGACACAGGCCTCGACTTTGACAATGTTTAAATCCAGGTTAAAAACAGTTCTGTTTATCTGTGCATGTGACTGAAAGGTTTTAACTCTGCACTTTTCTCCTTTAATGTTTATTTTATGATGATTATTTATGTTTTGATTTGTTGTATTGTTATTTTAATGTCTTTCTGTAAAGCACTTTAAATTACTGTGTGTACCAGTTGTGCTATATAAATAAACTTGTCTTGCCTTGATATTAGGTTTTTTTTTTTTTAAAACTCTAAGGGGAAAAGAGTGGAAAATGTACCTCCGGAGCCTGAACAGGGGGTCACTGTTGAGCTCCGTTTTTTGACAGGACCGCACTGACCAATCACAGCAGAAACCTGGGACACCTGGCCCCGCCCCTTCAGGTGTGCTCTTCCGCGGAGCAGGAGCAGGCGCCATAGATGCGTGCACGAGCCGCGCGCCAGTCTCACTGTGTCGTCATGATGTGCGGCTACTACTGCACTAAACACAGCCTGACCGCGCTCAACGTGCTCTACGTGGTGAGTACAGCTGCTTTTCAAAGTCTTGCACATGAAAATATGAGGATTAGGCAGATTTTTTCGGGTAAAAAAGCTGCAGTTTAAATGAATCTCTTCACTTAAACTGCCGCAGCTGTAGTGGCGCAGGTGCCTGATTAGGAGCGCGTTGGTTTCTCCTGTAAAGTTGAACTGTGCCATAGATATTACGCGCTCAAAGAAACATGAGTTTCCTTAAAGCTGTATGTGCCTCCAACAAAGACAGGTTAAATAAACACATGTGAGTTTAGAAGGAAGAGGGAGGAGGGACAGCAGGAGCTGAACTGGTTTGAATATGAGGAAAACAAAAGAAAAGTATTGTGCAAAATAACCAGAGTGTTTAGAGTATCCAAAAATGTACTCAAGAGTAACAGTACCTCAAAATACTATTACTCAAGTAGAAGTAGAAAAGTATTACTTGAGTAAGAGTAACGGTGAGGACATAATATCAGATTTATAATTTAAAGTTAATGTAATTTTAAGGAGAAAACATAAAAAAAGTTATTTTCAGACACAAAAATGAGCCACACTGAATCACATCTGAAGGAGCTGCAAGAAACACAAATGTTCAAATCATTTCATGTTGTCGACATAAAACTCTAGTCACTTTAGACTCACAGAGGGAAGTGGAACACAACTTTTACTCAAGTAAGAGTACTGTTACACTGTAATATTATACTTCAATACTATACTATTCTATATACTATTTTATTTCAATAAAAATATTACTAAAGTAGGAGTAAAAGTATGCTGGTAGAAATGTACTCTGAAAAGTACGATTTCTTTAAAAAGTTCTCATTTAAATGTAACTGAGTAAATGTAGTGGAGTACCCCCACCTCTGAAAGTAACTATAAAGACATGACTGTGGTGTGTTAAAGCTCGGGTTTTGCATATTTATTGGTTGAAGCTGAATATTGATGCGGTTTGCAGTTTTGTCTTGTTTGTATGTGTGTGTGTTTACCTGTGTTTGGTGTTTTTTGTGTTCATTTTTGTTTGTTTGTCTTGTCTGTTTTTGTGCAGTAAAATGTGGGCTGATTGTGAGCTGCTGTGTGTAAACTGTTGTCTTGACATAAGGAAAGTTTGTGCCTGTGTTACTCCTGTTACTGTGTTACTCTGTGTGACTGTGTTCCTCTGTGTTACGCTTGTTCCTCTGTGTTACGCTTGTTCCTCTGTGTTACGCTTGTTCCTCTGTGTTACCGGGTTACGCTTGTTCCTCTGTGTTACTGTGTTCCTCTGTGTTACTGTGTTCCTCTGTGTTACTGTGTTACGCTTGTTACTCTGTGTGGCTGTGTTCCTCTGTGTGGCTGTGTTCCTCTGTGTTACTGTGTTCCTCTGTGTTACTGTGTTCCTCTGTGCTACTGTGTTCCTCTGTGCTACTGTGTTACGCTTGTTACCCTGTGTTACTGTGTTCCTCTGTTACTGTGTTACGCTTGTTACTCTGTGTTACTGTGTTCCTATGTGTGGCTGTGTTCCTATGTGTGGCTGTGTTCCTCTGTGTCACTGTGTTCCTCTGTGTCACTGTGTTCCTCTGTCACTGTGTTCCTCTGTGTCACTGTGTTCCTCTGTGTCACTGTTCCTCTGTGTTACTGTGTTACGCTTGTTACCCTGTGTTACTGTGTTCCTCTGTGACTGTGTTCCTCTGTGTCACTGTGTTCCTCTGTGACTGTTCCTCTGTGTGACTGTGTTCCTCTGTATTACTCTGTTGCTGTAACACAGAAACACAGTCACACAGAGTAATACTGTGTGTTACTGTCACACTGTGTGTGACTGTGACTCTGTGTTACTGCAGGCTGTGATGAACACACTCAGCAGCTGAACTGGTCTAAATAAAAACGAGCACATCTACAAGTTAAACTATGATGATGCAGTGCAGTGGTTAGAGCTTGGGATGGGAGACCACAGGATGGTGCCACAGTGGGGCCGCAGTCGCTCTAGTACTGCACTCTGTTGTTGTCTCCTTAGGCAAGACACTTCACCCACATTGCTTGGTGTGAATGTGTTGTGTTGGTATAATGGCTTACGTTTGAAATGTGTATATTGATTTATATTACTTTCTATCGCCAAATAAAGTGCTGACAGACTGACCTCCCCCTCCCTCCACAGCTGGTGAGTGTGCTGCTGCTGGGAGTGGCCAGTTGGGGCAGCCTGTTTGCTCTGGTGTCCAGTGTGCAGGTGGTGGGCGGGATCATGGGCGTTGGCTGCTTCCTGTTTGTTGTGGCGTTTATGGGGCTGTGCGGTGCGCTGAGACACAACCAGATCCTCCTCTTCTTTGTATCCTTAAAACTGGATTTAAAGTATGGGGGGGGGGACTAACTGGGGGACTAAAGGGGAGGCTAAAGTGGGGGCTTGAGAAAGATTAAACAAGTTTTAAATTTGGACGAGTGGGTCTAAACGGAACTGAACCAAGACTTTAAGAAGTTTAAATTGGGACTAGCATCGACTTAACCAGGACTACAATAGGGCCTAAACCAGGCCTAAACCAGGCCTAAACCAGGCCTAAACCAGGCCTAAACCAGGCCTAAACCAGGCCTAAACCAGGCCTAAACCAGGCCTAAACCAGGCCTAAACCAGGCCTAAACCAGGCCTAAACCAGGCCTAAACCAGGCCTAAACCAGGCCTAAACCAGGCCTAAACCAGGCCTAAACCAGGCCTAAACCAGGCCTAAACCCAGTCCCTTTGTGGATCTTTCCTTCACTCTCCCTCAGTACATGCTCATCCTGTTTGTGGTGTTTGTGATGCAGTTTTCAGTGTCCTGTGCCTCTCTCACCCTCAGCAAACAACAACAGGTAAGACCCCTCTACTCCCCCCTCCATACCCCCATATGCCCCCATACGCCCCCAATAAACCAGATATAAACCAGAACTAACCCATAACTAACCCAGAATTGAACCAGGTCTTTGTTTTTCTTGTTTCTTTAAGGATCTCTGTTAGTCTCTGCAACCAGAACTAAACCAAAACTTATCCAGAAATAAAACCAGGTCTAAAGCTGTAATAAAATCTTCTTAAATCTTTAGAAGATGGATCGATTTAGATCGTTTAGATGGTCAGGTTTAGTCAGCGTAGTACTATATTTATAATGAGAACCGAGGACTGTCTGTTGCAGGACCATTTGCTGGAGGTGGGGTGGAACAGGTCGGAGGTGACGCAGAGGGATGTGGAGCGAACTCTGAACTGCTGCGGATTCACGCACATCAACAACTCCACCTGTACAGCTGTAAGGAACAATTATACAAGAATGTCTGAACAGAAGAGGCTCTGCTCCTCTGGCTCTGCTTCTGTCTGCTCCTCCGGCTCTGCTCCTCCGGCTCTGCTCCTCTGGCTCTGCTCCTCTGGCTCTGCTCCTCTGGCTCTGCTCCTCTGGCTCTGCTCCTCTGGCTCTGCTCCTCTGGCTCTGCTCCTCTGGCTCTGCTCCTCTGGCTCTGCTCCCGTCTTATCTGTTTTGTATTATTTCAGAGCTGTCTGAAGGAGGCGCTCTCCTGTCAGCCCTGCTCAGACATCATCACTCGCTACACTGGGAATATCCTGAGGTTTGTCGGAGGAATCGCACTCTTCTTCAGCTTCACAGAGGTCAGAGTCCAGACCGGGACTGGAGGGAGGGGGGAACTGGGGGACTGGAGCAGTAACTAAAGCAGGTCTTGTCCCTCTCCTGCAGATCCTGGGCGTGTGGCTGGCATATAGATTCAGAAACCTGAAAGACCCCAGGAAACCCCCCGGAGCTTTTCTCTAGAGCTACAAATAAACGGCTCATTTCTCTGTGTCCAGTACTTTATATATCTACTGTTAATTTATAAACTGCAGCTTCTGTAATAACATTTATTGGGGAGTGTGTGAATCACATGTTTCATTAATGAGAATTTAAAAGTATTTGTGCTGACTGTGCCATCGCTGTGTCAAAAGTCACACAAATATAAAGGACTGACTGATATCAAATTGAAAATGACCTTAAATTGCTCTGTTGTGGTTTAGTTTACTGAATGCACCTATGACACATGAGACTACTCATTTCACTAAAAGTTAACATTGCCTTTTGTCTGTTTTTTTTTTTTACTTCCTAAATCGTCCCAGCATTTTGGATGGAGTTTTCAGTGTTGACGACAGAAGTTCTGTGTTAAACCGATTGTATGACTTTGAATACTTACAAACAATCTAAAACTGAATTAATGAGCCAAATATATCTTCACATTAGATTCTTTAAGAAACTGCCTCAGCCCAGCGCTGAGTCAGTATCGAGCGAGACAATGAAACCGCTCCTTTCACAAACACAGATCATCTTTAAGTGTTACCACATTAAAACTACAAACATGGTTTAGATCAGACAAGTGACATCAACTTGTTTACATTAACCTTTTTATTATTTGGTGTAGATAAAGCTGATATGTTGGTTTGGTTATGTGACTTGAGCAGGATCTACAGCAGGATGTCCACACTTTATGGTCCTCAGGATGTGGAACCGGTTTGAGAAAATAAACTCAGAGATGGGATCACACTTCTGAGGAAGTAACACAACATATTTAGATAACCATGATGCCTCTTATTTTGAAAAAGCTATATTCACTCAAAGTGACATATTAACATGTGTTTATAACTTTAATTTTTGATGAGTCTCCCCTCCCTTTGCTCTCTGTGCTAAGTCCCTCCCCCTTCAGAGCACTATCACAACACACTCGGCTGCATCCCACTAATGAAACTACTGCACATCACATCGGGTTTGTCAAGTTGTAGTGTACAGTTTTGCGTCATGTTTTTGTATATTTATGGAGAACTGTTGTGTGGGAGCATGGGTGACGTAGGCTTGTGGGCGGAGCCTCGTACAGAATATTACAGCAAACTGTCAGGAGGGTTTGAATATTGCCTGTGAGAGATTACTAGATTACTCAAACATGCAAGTATGATGAAACTCTTCAGGATGTTTTTGATGAGGGAACAGTGTTATCTAATGTAAACAGCTCAAATGAGCTGAAGACTGTTTGATTTTCTATTGTGTCATGTGATTCTTTACCAGACATGGGCAGTAATGCGTTACATAGTTATCAACAGTGGAGAGAGAATTCAAAATTTGTACTCGAGTATATTTTCAGCCATGTAACTGTACTTTTACTTGCGTACAAGTACTGCTGCCAAAATTTTACGTGTAAAAGAAAAGTATATCTGAAAAACGGACAATATGAGTACATTTAAACACTTTTACAACAGTCTAAACTTGACTATTAAAGCAGGTAGAATTAACGTTGTTTTGAATAGTACAAATATTTAAAAAACTACTCATAAAAAGCACATTTACTCCAAAAATCTACTCGACTACAGTAACGTGAGTGTAATTGGTCACTTTCCACCCTGATCAGGCTCGTGCTGGCTGCCCTCTTGTGGCCGTGTAATGTAACTGCTGTGTGCACGTGCAGATGGGGAGTGAACTAGTGCTGCACCATTTATTAGTTTAAATAAACTCGTGCCTCTCAACACACACCTATAGGCCCGTACACAGCCCTACACACACACACACACACACAGGCCCACATACACACACCTATAGGCCCGTACACAGCCCTACACACACACACACACAGGCCCACATACACACACCTATAGGCCCGCACACAGCCCTACACACACACACAGGCCCACATACACACACCTATAGGCCCGCACACAGCCCTAAACACACACACAGGCCCACATACACACACCTATAGGCCCGCACACAGCCCTACACACACACACAGGCCCACATACACACACCTATAGGCCCGCACACAGCCCTACACACATAGGCCCTCACCCCAGACAGTTCATCACTTTACCTTCAAAACTTTTCATTTTGGTACATTCAGTTGGCATCTGTGCTGCTGCTCATCGTTTAGACCCAGGTTAAATAAATGGTATTTTCAAGAGTAGATTTTCTCACATACTTTTTACTAAGATCAAATGTTCACATTAGTTTGTGGTGGTTGGAATTGTTATATCAAACTACCACATAATCAAAACTCTGAGAAACTGAAGATTTGGGATTTTTCAAAATTCCTCAAAACATCCAAAACTTGTGCCTTTAGTGCAAAATATATTATGTATATTAACACCTCAACTCCACCCACAGCTACATTTTAACCTCCTCAGACCTGAGCTGTTGTATGACATGATTTATTATTCCCAAGCTCTGTGCTGTTTGGGCTGATTGGACCTGATGTGTGTAAAAACAAAGAATTATCTTTTTACATTATATAGTTTCTGAGAAAAGTGATGTAAAACAAATGTCCTCATATGTGGACATTTTAATCATTTTGATAAAACATTTGAATAATGATTTGCAAAAACTACTAAGACACTGAACACAGCAACACTTGTCCTCAGTAAAAACAAAATGAGAAACAACAATTGTGCCTCTTGGAAAAATGTCTTGTGTGAAGAGCTGCTGACAGGAGCCTTTACAAAAACAAAAACAAAATATTCGGAACATTCTAAACTCTTAAACATATTCTCAATTGAACATTTTTGCATTGTTGCTGTTATTCTTCTTCTAAAAATCTGCATTGTGGCCTAAACAACCCAAAATGTGTTGTCCACATATGAGGACGCCAGGTCCTAGTAGGTTAAAAAGAGCTAAAAAATGACACCATATACACAGTTTATTAGCCAAAAAAGGTGGATCTTCATGAAAATAATAGTTTACTGGCAGAGTAGTGAAATTATGTCATGTCTGAAAGTCTCAGCGACGACTTAAATGATACATCTGCAATTCCTCAAAGTAAAATGTCTTTGTGTATCAAGGTTTTATTGCGTACTGTACATTCATGTAGCAAATATTCATTAGTCCACTCGTGCATTTGAGAGAAAAAGACAACAGAAAAAGTCAAATCAAACAAAAACAACATGGGCTCGTGAACACAGGACAGTGGAGGCGAGACGAAAGCTTCAAGCTCCTATATAACACAAACTGGACTCTTATGAGGTTTAAGTCATGTTCTAATACTGTTACCTCCTCAAAAACAGACCTGGAGTTGTGTTTTTCATTCACACATGTTTGAGTAACACTTTATTAGTCTGTTACATCTCCAAAACTCAGAATGCTCTGTTCCACCTTGTGATGTCATGAAGTGGTAGTTTTCAAGTTAACAGCTCCTTTTACCTTTAGTTCAGTAGAGATGGGTAAATCCAAGGCTGAAATCATCCAAATGATTCTACTGAAGATATATGGAGTTTAAAAACACACATTACCACATGACGTCACAAGGTGGAATAGAGAAGACTCAGTCTAAATCTGCAGGGTTTGTGTGTTAAACAGGTGTGGATGAAACAAAACACAACTACAGGTCTGTTTGTGATGAACAACATTAGAACAAAGATCAGAACACAGCATAATATGGGCCTTTAAAATAAATAAGCACTGAACTGGACCAGGACCCAGAGGCACGGGTGAGGAGGAAGGACAAACTGATCAGAATGTGTCTAAGATGAGCTTGAGGGGCCTGTGTGACTCTATGGCTGAAGCATCAATGTTTAATGTTGATTATTTTGATTGGCTTCACAAACTTAATAAGCCGTCTCCATGGAGATGTTACTGCTTTAGGGGTGTCAAAAGTATCGAAAATCAGATACTAATCGATACTAAACTAGTATCAAGAGTAGATCCTCATTTTTCACCGGTATCGATACAAAAAAAGTCACATTGACAGGACAGAAATGGACCTTTCCTGAATATCTTTAGCATAATCTTGAGCTGTATCAGTATAAGACACATAGACATGGACCACTGTGAACCTACTGGACACTGAGGGATTACACAGATATAAGGCCACATGAGAATAGAAAAGAAAGAACTACCATTTAATGTGGAAAATGACATTATATTATCTAAAGAAAGAGTGATTTGGGTTAATGCAAGGTATACAAGATTAATACCATACTGTGGAACATTCCAGGCACAGCAATAACATCTCCTTGGAAACTAACAGCCACCATAAACAACATGGGGTGCACCTTTAATCCCCTTTCAGCTTTCTACAATTGCAACCGATTGAATAATAACTTTGACGCTTTTGAAAGAAAATGATTTGACCTTAGGTGATTCACACTGACAGAAAACACTGAACCCTCTGAATGTGATGACATCATTTAAAGGCGACCAAGCGGAGGCCTGGATTCATAAATGTTAGGAGTCCGGGGAAAAAGCTCTGTGTGAGTTGGGGAACTGTTGAGAGCTGAAATCTGGGTCCTCACGAACCCTCTTCTTCAAATCAGACTTCACCTGAAACCAAAGATACGCAAAATATGAGGCATCGTAACCTGGACTAAACAGACTCTAAAACTCATGAAGACACTTTGTTATAACAGACTGGCATTATCACATTAAAATGTCAAAAAAGACATTTTCTGATTATCATTAATAATCCACTTTATTTGTAAATAAATGACTATTTAGAAGTCTCCATATTTTAACCTTTACTGTTTTGATCATGTAAAAGTTGCTGTTGAAAGCGTGACCTTTGACCTCACCTGTTCAGAGTAGGCCTCCCGTAGCTCATCGGTTTCGAGGTCGTGCTGCAGTCTCTCGGAGGAGGTGATTGGTCGGACACCGGCGGAGCGAGCGGCCTGAGACACAGCGTCAGAGAGGGAGAGGAGGCTGCCACTGCCCTGTCCGGTCTGCAGAACAGAAAACACAACACATTAGGTGGATATTATACTGCCTTTTAAATCTTCTTTTACCCATGTTTATGAAAGATCAGACCCATGTGTGCTGTTTGAATTTTTATCAAGACTGTATAAAGAAGTAGACTAAGTGAGTGTGAGTGTTCAGCGTTCAGCTCCAGTCACATGAAGCTCATTGAGGCTAGCAGTTATAGGGGCGAATTTGGAGCAAAGTTCTATATTTGGAAATCCAAGTGTGAATATCATAACAACCAAAGAGCCAATCAGGAGCGAGGGTGTTGAATGTAACTCCTCTTCCTGCCCACACCGCTGATTTAACAGGGAGCAGGAACTTGGTCTTGCCTAATAGTTAGTAGTAGTAGTATTACCTTCCTCCTCTTAGCGGGCATGCCCTGCAGGTAGGCGTCAGACAGAGGAGGCTGGGACTTGATCTTCCTCTGAGTCATCATGTCACAGCGAATGATCGGCACCCACTCCTGAAAACCGAGAAAATGAGCTCAGATATGTCCATTTATATAAACAGTCTATGGTCCACAACATAGACATTTAGAGTGTCCCATGAAGACTAGTTATGATTAGACTAATAATAATAAAAAGACAACACCTTTATTATTGTATCTGGATTTTGAAAAGCACGACAGGTGATGACACAGGTTGAGGGATTCTGTTTAAAACTCAGCGCTTCTTCCTGTATTTTGCAATTTTGCTTTTGTTTTATACTGCTTTTCACAAACTGCCACTTAACTGATGTAAAAGTATGAGAAATATTTACCACAGGAACTATCCCACCAATCGAGTTGTTACAAAAATGTATGAATCTGTCCAGTTCACGTTAAAGTGTTCCAGAGTCCCTCACCGGAGGCACAGCTGCAGCCCAGGCCTCTGTCTCCTCTCTCCCTCCCTCTGCTCCGAGCGGCACAGCGCCCCCCAGAGGACCAGCCCCTCCACTCGCTCCCAAGTCGCTTGGTAAAGGCTTGTGTTCCCGTGACAATGGTGCACTCTCCCGGGCAATGGGCATGGTTTCCTCAGTGACAGACATGGCCTCCTCTGCTGTGGTGGCGGCGGCCGGAGACAGACTGTCCCCCGCCTGGACAAAAGAACAACAACAGGTTTTGTGCATTATTTCATGTTTTGTCCTTCACATTCACATCAAATTATAAATCACACGTCATGTCAGTTACTCTTTAAATTTAAGTGAGTAGCACTTTCCCCAAAATACTTTTTTACTCTTACTGACATAATTTCCTGAACCACTGCATTGAGCTTCTATTATTATTAAGTAAGTATAGTATTATTTTGAAGTAACTTTACTGTTATACTGCATTCAGACCACAGCGTCATGGGTGTGTTACAGGCAAAGTCTATGGTGACGTGCGTCTAGACTGTCCCACATTTCTGTGACACGTTTTCAAGTGTCAGTGCGGTGTCAGTCTGATGAGGAGTGTTTTCAAGCATCCTGGTTTTAGGCCTGGTTCTAGTATAATACTGGTTATAATCCTGGTTCTAGTCCTATTCTAATCCTGGTTATAACCCTGGTTATAGTCTGGTTACAGTCCATTTATAGTCCCAATTAATAGTCCTACTTCTAGTCCTGGTACTAGTCCAGTTCTAATGCTGTTGTAGTTCTTGTTGTAGTTCTTGTTATAGTCCTGGTGACAGTCCTGTCCTAGTCCTGTTCCAATCCAGTTCTGGTCTTGGTGAGTTTTACTGGGACAGAAACAGGACTATAATCCATGTTGCTCTGGCTATGCACTAGTCCATCATAGTCCAGCTCAAATCCAGTTTTACTCAAGTTCTAGTGATGCTTCTAGTCCTGGTCTCATCCAGGTTCTACACCACGTTCTAAATTATTATGCAAATTGTGTTTAAGTGTCATAAAGGTTACATTTTTTGTTTTCCAGTGAAACACATGGATGGTCTTGTGTCTCTTCAGTGAAATCAATCATACACCTGTGCCAATAAGCAGATCACCATTTTCAAGCAGTATTGGAAAGAAAAAGGATCTCTAATGCTGAAATAATAATGAAATAGTTGAAGACCTTGGACAAGGTATGAAAACCTTAAGTGTGATCATCGTACTATTAAGAGATTTGTAGTTGATTCAAAACACACATGGATTCATGCAGATAAAAGCACAATGAGGAAGGTTTCTGCCAGACAAATACATCAGGTTAAGAGAGCAGCTGCTAAGATGCCATTACAAAGCAGCAAACAGGTATTTGAAGCTGCTGGTGCCTCTGGAGTCCTGCGAACATGAAGGTGTAGCATCCTTCAGAGGCAGTTATGCATAAAGCTTCTATTTGGCCCTTAACCAAAGCTCACAAGCATAAACGGCTCCAGTAAGCCCAAAAATACAAACAGTTTTCAAACAGTCCTGTTCACTGATGAGTGCCGCGTAACCCTGGTGATCAGCCACCGTGTCCCAACAAGTCTACAACGTCAGCAAGGAGGGGGCGGAGTCATGTCATGGGTAGATCATTGGTTGGCCCCTTTAGGGTCCCTGAAGGTGTGAAAATGACCTCTGTAAAGTGTGTGGAGTTTCTGACTGACCGCATTCTTCCATGGTACAAAAAGAAGAACAGTGCTTTCCGTAGCAAAATCATCTTCTTGCAACAATGCACCATCTCATGTTGGGAGGAATACCTCTGTATCATTGGCTGCTATGGCCATAAAAGAAGAGAAACTCATGGCCCCCATCCTCCCCTGACCTCAACCCTATTGAGAACCTTTGGAGCATCCTCGAGTGACAGATCCATGAGGGCGGGAGGCAGTTCACATCCAAACAGCAGCTCTGGGAGACTATTCTGACATCCAGCGAAGAAACTCAAGCAGAAACTCTCCGCAAACTCACAAGTTCAATGGATGGAAGAATTATGAAGCTCCTCAAATAAGGAGTCCTATGTTAAAATGTAACTTGACCTGTTCAGATGTTTGGACTGAAATAGCTTTTGATTTCAGTAATGCTTCTGATTGAAAAAATAAACAAATGACCTTCTTTAGTTCTTAGTCTTTAGTTCCTCCTTCTTTAGTTCAACAATAACATGGTTTGAAACTCTGTTGCAGTGCATTTTAAGTTTTTATTTTTGATAAATTACTGTTATGATTAGGAGGTTTATTTAATAACATTTGAACTCTAAAGGTTGATGACTTGAAAATTATGATGATTTGGCAAAATCAGAGAAAATTATCATTTGCATAATAAATTGGAACACAGTGTAGTCCTATTCATAATCCTATCCTAGTCCTGGTTCTAGTCCAGTTCTATCCCAGTTTTAGTCCTGTTGTAGTCCTTGATATAGTTTTTGTTACAGTCCTGGTTCTAGTCCAGTTCTAGACTTAGTTCTAGTCCAGTTCTAGTCCAGTTCTAGTCCTGGTTCAGTTCCATTTAAACTCACCGTGGCACTCGGGCCCTGCTCCGGTGGCTCTGAGGCTGAAGGATGATCTCTCTAAAAACATTTAATATTCATGAACTTTGAGACACATGAGACACAGCAGCCATCACAGAGGCTCAGCAGGAGTTAAGCGCCTTGCCTGGGGCTGAAATGGAGCAAAGGATCATGGTCTATGTGGTCTAACAGTCGCTGTAATTAAATAAAGCATCTAAGCAAAGAGGTTTATCACTTGATATATTGTAACAGCCCTTGATAATACTGAGATCGTTAAAAGCCCATGTCACAGACCTCTGTGTAGACGACGTACTGTTGGATCTGCTCCGAGGGCACAGGGATGTTCTCGAGTATCACCTGCAGCCTCATGCTCATCATACTGGTCATCCAGTTAACCAGGCTGGGGCTGATGTCACTGGACATGCGTCTCTGTGGAGAGCACAGCTGTTACACACGTGTTTAAATACACATATATGTTGAGTATTAGAGAGCACTAACGATGCGGTGGTTGATAACAGCAGTGAGGGCATGCTGGTCTCCTCTCAAACAGAACAGGTTCAGAGCCAAACACTGGAACAGAGCAGAGTTACACATCTGCAGCAGCCGGGGCCCGAAAGACTCATCTGCAACAACAACCACAGAGGGAGATAAGGACAAACTCATCCAGATATGATACCGATACTTTGACTCTCAATGATTCAAAAGCTCGGGCCTCATGCATGAATGTTGTCTTAGAACATGTTTGTAGCTTCCATTTTAAGAAGACATAAAGAGGCACACATTATGTTTTTTTAAGCAGCCACTAAGAAATGCCCTCTAAAAGGCTGTATATGGACTCCTGTGAGTGTGAGGGAGAGTGAGAGAATGAGAAAGTCAGGGTGCTGCTACACATGAACATACTCAGTGGAAGCATGTATAAGATCCCAGCATTCATTGTTTCTAATCACAGTTTCCACAAGCTGCCGAAAGTGCCACTAAATAGAAACATGGAAACCAAACCTGCATGTGTGCGTATGTGTGTGTGTGAGTGCATATGTGAGTGCGTGTGTTGTACCTGTGCAGTGGAGAATGTGTGTAGCGATCTGTCTCAGCTGTTGTCTAAAGAACAACATGTTTGTCTGAGTGGCGTCGACTCCTTCCAGCACCGACACTGATGACTCTCTCTGAAAAACACAATAAATATAGTATCAAGTGCTCAGTGTTAAAAGCTAAATAAAGTCTTATTATTATTGAAAATTCTAGCTCCTGAATCTAAAGTGTAATCGAAGAGCAAAGAAATCTAAGAGGATTATATATTTTTTCATTCTTGCTTTACTTACAAAGCTCTCAGTGATGTATTCCTCCAGTTCGTTTATTAAACTCTCAGCAGCCTCCTGAAAAACACATCAAAATAACATTACTACAGACCTTATCTCGGAGAGTCAATGTGATTCCTTTTACAACCCATTGTTGTAGAATAAACTGCAGTAGCCCGAGAGTTAAAGAGAAGAGGCATGAGGCTGGAGTTCTAACAGAGAAGTTTATTTACATCAATCCAGTCTAGTGCAGTCCAGCCTGCCTATGCTTCTGTTCTAGGGAGTATTGTACCTCTGATGACACAGGCCAAGATATCGAGGACTGAGCTGGCAGTGTGGTGCAGGCACAGTACAGTAGTATAATTCCTCTGTCAATTGTAATGGCTACTTTTCCAGGTCTAGAGTTCTTAATCACCTCCCTAAATAGTTCAGCTGTGCAGGGAGGCTGTTGTAGATTTGGTCATAAAGAGTGGCAGTTACTCACAGTTATGTTTTGCTCGGTGGGCTCGCGGTCGCTCAGGTAGTTGTGTCTGAAGAACTGTGCGAGCTGAGGCTGGATCCGGCCCAGAGGCTGGTGCTGTCCATGGAGCAGCAGAACCAGGTCAGACATGGTGAAGGTCTGACACACCAGCATCAGGAGCTCCCCAAAGAAACCTGAGGACACACAACAACATCATAAAGTCAAATGTTTATTTATTTATGAATTTTAAAATATTAGATATGTTTCTAAGGATCTAAAACAGAACTGTACAAAACAGGATGAGTAAATGAGCAAATTTTGTTTTCCCCAAAAGAGTGAAATGTAAAAGTAGCAATGTGTGACAAAATGAGACCACTGCACACTGTCTGCAACTAATAATAAAGGATTTTTGTTTCTTCTCAGCCCAGAAGTAAGAGCCAAGATTGGCTCAGGTTGGGTGGTCCAAAACAGTTTTAATATCTGGTTTGGTCCTCACCTGTTCCTGTTTAACAGCTGTATTGTTTTCATAAATATAGTAGAATAAAGGACTTTCATGGGTCTTATTCTGTCTAAAACCTGTGGTTAAGATCTCTGCAAACATCTTCTGAAATGAATTTAAATCCAGTCTTAGTTTAGCAGTTTCCTTTCTCAAATGCTTCTGTTTTTAAACTATGTCAGAAATTCAAAATAATTCTACTTTCTTCTTCCTAGTTCTTCCCCTGTTTATAAAAATACCACACAAATGCTACAGGACTCCTGTGCTCCTGAGAAGGACTCACCAGAGGGGTCCTCAGGGCTGATGAAGATGTTGGTGGCCTGGGACAGTCGCTGCATAAACTGTGCAATGCTTTCTGTGTCATTCTGGTTCTGTCCCAAAGAACCCATCATGGTCCTCAGCACTCCGCCCAAGATCCCCGTGAACAGTTCTGGGTTCAGGCCCTCTGCTCCAGGGCTCTGACCAGGAGCACCTGCAGGAGGCACTGTGGGGGCTGGGCCAGAGGCAGCAGAGGGGGGAGGGGGGAACACCGGCTGGGACGCCTGAGAGAGACAGCAGGAAGAAAAGGAGTAAACTCAACCAGCAAGGGATCACGCCATCATCATCAGCAGTGCAAAGCCACTCATGGAAAACTTTGTAAATTGTCCTTGTGTGATTGTGTATTATCTGAATTAGGCAAACACTACAATAGCCCTGCACCCTCTGCTGAAGATACAATTTTGAGCTCTCATATCAGGCCTAGACAGACACATCATTTTAAGATCAAAGGCACAAAATAGCAAAGATTAAAAGTAGTTTTAAAGCCATGAATATCCCATCAGTCTCAAAACTGTATTTGAACTTCAATAAAAGTGTAATATATCATTAGATACAACTACAGTGGGATCAAAATTTCTGTTATAACTACTGGACTTGGGGTTCATCTCCTGTTAAATAATCCAATTGTAAATGTCTTTAAATCAGCCTCTGATACCACTTTTATGTAATTGAGGGGTTTTCATTTGCCAAATTACCCTCAATGTTTCATATTTTGTGATATTCTGCTGCTAATCCCAGCTGTTCCACTTCATTTTTGCCTCCAGTTACCATCATTGCGCAATTCAGAATGTTTCTGCTCACAATTTTTAAAAGGGTCAGTATTATAAGCAGTATTATAAGCTTGGTTATTAATTTGGACCCACATGCTGCATGAAGTCGCTGACACCCTGAATGAAGGCTGGGACCCCTGAGGTTGTCACTGTGATGGAGGGGGCACCCATGGGCCCCGTGGCTCCTCCAGCCATGCCCAGGAGAGAGCCCAGCAACTGGCCCAGGTCTGGAGGCAGGTCCTGGGGCTGAGGAGGGGGTGCGGAGGGGGCGGATGGAGTGTCAGTCTGGTTCTGAGCAGCACCAGTGTAGCCAGAAGAGGAGGTAGAGGTGGGGAAGGAGGTGGTGGAGGAGAAAGAGGTGGAGGTAGAGGAGGAGGTGGAGGAGGAGGTGACTGTCTGCCCAGCTGTGGATGAGAGTAGAGGATTTAAAGCATTTTCTAAAGCTCTAAAACAGTGGTTGGGTCAAATAACATTTTAATATGGAGAAGTTGTTGGTCTAACTTGAGATAAACTGTTCTTCTATTGTTAATCTTCTATTGTTAATTGTGTGTTAATAATAATATAACCTGTGTATAATCTTTACACATTTACATGTAAAATGCTCATTAATATGTGCTGTCCCTTTACAAATAATTAAAATAAGAAAATAAAATGAGCACAGAACAGAAAGTGCTAGGTTCAAGGTTACATATTTGTACTCGTCTGCAGATTTGTTTTGTAGTGAAATCAGAAAGGGCATCAAGAAAGTTGGTTAAGCACAACAGAGCTGTATGAGCATTGGAGCAAACCTCACAGCTAAACAACTTCAAAATGATCTACATTTAGTCCTTGTTCCATTTACTTAAATTATACAACATAAGTTAAGTGAGTTAATTGTTAATTTACCCATTTGTCCAGGCAGCAGCAGCTGTCCCATCAGTCCACTGATCATCTGGTTCAGAGCTGCAGGGTTAAAGGCCTGTGGACCAAAACCAACACTTAACCAGGACTAACCAGAACCAACACTGACATCCCACTGTCCAGCCAAGTTTGTGTGAAATTAATAGGTTCAACATTAGAGGATTTTACCGCCCATGGATAATTACTGGTCAAGTGTCAGATAATTCAATACGATATCTTTTTTTTTTTTTTTATTAAAAAACAATTGTTAATTAAATTCAAATTTTAGATTCTGGTTTTAAGCTGCTATCGGCATTCATTTTCATTCATTCATTTTTTTTTCCACCAGCAGATGTCAAATCTGTGCTCTCCTCCCCTCCCCTGGCCTTTGTTCAGGCTCATCTGTGCTCCCCGGTCTTCTTCTATTAGGCCAAAGCTGGCACTATCAGACTTTAATAATGCAGATTGCATCTAGTGCTGAAACGCGAGAATACAACAGGCCAATTTAATAACAGATAGTAACTTTGAAGCTTAAGATTACTTTTTGCTGACAGGCAGCTTTGTAAACAAATAACATTTTACACATTTTAAGTTCTTGTAAAAAATATTTCATATAAACTTTGAATCCACATAAAACCAGGTTAAAACCAGAGTCTGAAGAAAGGTGCCTAACCCATATTTAGAAAAAGAGATTTCTAAACATTTGAAATTGAGCCAGAATCTTTAAGTAGAATACTCATCCTTGTAGGACCCCTCAATATGAAAGAACATCACATATTTCAATCCACAGTTTGTACCTGTGCGGGCTGCTGTCCCGGCATGGCAGCCCTCACGTTGATGGTGGTTCCTCTGGTCCCAAAGGCCGGAGGCGGCATGTTGGGGGGGAAGGGCGGTCTGCCAAACACTACCCTGGGCTGAGGAGGTGTTCCCTGGGCAGAGGGGGGAGGAGGAGCAGGTGTGGAGGTGGGAGTGGTATTGTGCCCTGGAGCAGCTGTAGGGGGCGCTGTCTGACTGGTAGCAGCAGTAGCAGCACTGGTGGCCACGGCCGCGGCATACTGACTGATCTGCTGCATCAGGTTACGCATAAAGTCCTGAGGGAGCGGCCCTAAGAGAAACAGAGACAAGGACAAAGTATAGCAGAGTTACAAGTGATATTGCCCTGTAATATTTAATAGGAATGGGTGTTATACTGTTAATAAATACTTTCGTTGCACTATAGAAACACAAACGTTTTAAGTTAGTAAAGACAGATTTTTTTTCCGTGATAGAGAGACTAGACAGAGATAGAGAGATACTTTGTTGATTGTGGGGAAATTCAACTTTCAACAACCAAAGGTGTCCCTCCTCTATGTCCTGAGCCACTGCAGCACAGCCATCACACCAGTATCCAGGGGAAGCCAGGTGAACACAATGGGAAAGTCTCTTCCAAGCCTCACTCTCACTGCTCGGTTGTTTAGGCTGTTGACGAAATGGGCCATTCCCTCAAAGTATTTCCTCTCAAGAGTCTCGAAGTCTTTGCTCTGGAATGTCTTCAGCCACATTTGCTGCTACATTTGGTGTAAAAAGCCTGTAGCATCTCAAAGGTCCATAGCTAGCTTCTTGCACGGCCTCCATGGATACGGGAAAAACAAACAGTTCACTTCACAATATGCAACAGTCTCTTACTTATGTCCTTTGAACTGCACATGCTGCACTTCTTAGATGGGCAAACAACTATATTATATATACATACACACACACATATAATCTTATGCTGATTTTGAAAATATACAGCAACCTCTTCAGTGTCACTAATTTGTTTAAAGAGACACACATGATGCACTGAGAAAAAAGTGGGAATAAAACAAGGGCTAACAGACTGGGAGAGCTTAAAAAGAAATAGTGGTGCTAAATATAATCTATTTTTTAAATATAGGATCGACGCTAATGATTCAGATTACTTTATTCATTCCACCAGGGGCAATTAGGTTGAGCACTAAAGGTTCACCCCCAAAGGCAATCTACTTTATAATCACAATGGTAATACACTCACTTTAGCAATCAAGTAAAATATAGAAAGAACAGATAGAAAAGAACAGCATCTTCTGTATTAGTTATATCTTGAGAAAATGCTCTATAAAATCAATAGATTGATCAATTCTTTCCTTGCATGATGTAAAGAGCATTTATCTTCACAAGAATATATTAAAATCAGACACAGGCCCTTAAAATATTGAAAACTACACAAAACAAATGTTCTAGCTTTGGTTACCTGGCTGCCCTGGCATCTGTGGCCCGGGGGCTGGTCCTGCTCCTGGAGCTGCAGAGAGCACAGGACAAAGAAGGGTTTAGAATCTCCTGGATCTTTGCACAGAGAAAAAAACATGTGAAAACAGAACCGACAGCAAAGGTTTGAGGCAGCAGAGAGAGAGAGTGTGGTTATAGTCATTATATATGAGGTATTAAACACCCCCACCCCCCCTTTTTATTATAATCCATGTTCTGTCTACTGCCTCCTCACACACACAGGAGTTGTCATGTTTAAAATCACATGTCTGATGTCTAAAGCACATGTTTAAAGCACAGATATTATGCATTGTTTTTTATAGTTATTTGCCTTTAAACATGCTCTGCTTTGCTTTGGCATTTCATGTATAGAACTTAAAATAATGGACATCTTCAGGCAATAGAATCCATTTTCTCACAGATACCCTCCCAGCACTGGGAAAAGGAGTTAGGTCGACATCTACGGAGAGTTAGTGGGTTAGCAACATCCCCAGACATGTTAATGTACACATGCAGTTGTAATGAACTCGATTTGATGGCTGGAACACTCATACTTTGCTCTGTGGACGTTTACCTGTGATGTAACAATCCTGGGAAATTCAAAATAGTGTGTGTTTTTATAGTGATCAGAGCCCACCATCCTACTAAACGGGATTTATCAAACCAGCGTGAAAAGCCAAGTCCAACTCTAGGTTTGCTTTTGATGATAGAACAATGTTAAAATGGCTAAAAGCTCAAAAAAGCCAATTTAGCATAATATGTGTCCTTTAAAGCACATGTTTACAATTTACAGTTTAAAGCGAACGTTTGCAATTTAAAGTACATATTTAAAGCACAAGTCAGAGCGTGAACAGCTCGCGGCTGCAGGGGCCACACACCGTCCGCGTTCATCTGCATCAGAACCAGCGGCACGGCCTGGTGGCTGATCCTGATGACCCGGGGGCCACCAGCCTGCCCCTGTCCAGCCTGCTGATTGGACGGGGAAGTCTGAGAGGGAGGGGCTTGTCCCTGACCTGCCTGCTCCGATTGGCTGGTCGCTGGAGGGGGAGGGGCTTGTCCATCAGTGCTGTTGGGTGCGACAGTCACTGTGGCACCCAAGTTCATCTGTGGAGGAGAAACATGGGAAATTATTAACAATTTTACAAATACAGAACTTAAAGAAATAAATGAAAATGTATGGTTCTGTTTCTGTTATCTCTGTGACTGAGAAAGGTTTATGTTTGAGGTATTAAACAGAAAGCTGTAAATTAAGTGTACATTAACTTCTAATAAGCATTGTGATCGAAATCAGACCATTTACTTATGTTTTAAATTCAAAATTAAGTTCGGCACACATATACAGCTTGTCCAGGATCATAACATGTTATTAGAGACTAAAGCAAAAACAATATTCTTACAAATAGCATTACGGCTGTAGTCGACTAAAATGGCTGTGACGGGCACTGGCAAAATGAAATTAACATATCAAGTATATTGCCCATAATTAAAACTTTAAAAAACAAAACAAAATTAGCAGAAAGATCTTGTGTAAACGTCCAAACAAGAGTATAAAGTGACATTTCTGCAATTTGAGGTTCATTTTATGGTCCACTCATGTTTTGAATGATACCTGAACCTCAACCAAGACATTTACTGGCACTTTTCACACACTCCAGATGCTCTTTTAAAATATTATCTGAATATTGTTATCAAGAAAAAAAGACATTAATCTCAGTCAACACTGGCCACCCCTAAGACAGTGGGGTGTCTAAGAGGTACGTACTTGCAGAGGGATGGGCGGGTGCATTGCTCCAGGTAGAGGTGCACTGAAGGGGGTGCTGTAGTGGGAGAAGGGCCGCACCACATGAAGGTGCCTGGGCACTGGACTCATCAGGTTCAGCCTCAGGTCACTCAGGGCAACCAGAGCGTTTCCAAGGAGACGTAAACACTCCCAGGTCAGGGTAAGTGCGCGCTGATCCTCCTCTCTCTCCTGCAGCAGAACCACAAAATGATAACGGTAAAAGCCACATCGTCAATGCCTGATCTCGTCAAGTCTCTGAAGCTAAACAGGACTGAGCCTGGTTAATACTTGGATGGGAGACCACTGGGAATTACAGGTGCCACAGTGGGTCAACAGTGGCTCTGAGGCATGCTGATATGCCTTTAAGCAAGACACTTCACCCACATTGCCTAGTATGAATGTAGTGTGTGAGTGAGTGTTGGTGGTTAGACAGGCCAGTGCTGCAGATTGGCAGCCTCACTTCCGTCAATCTGCCGCAGGGCAGTTGCGGCTATAATAGTAGCTTACCACCACCAAGTGTGGAGTCAATAAATACTGCACCGAATTGTAAAACAACTTTGAGGGTCTGGAAAAGCGCTTTATAACACTAATTCATTATTCTTTATTATATGACAGAACAATGTACAAAACATGTGTAGCCTTGTGTGATACAGTCAGGTTTCTCTTATGAAGAAAGAGAAGGTCCCACTCAGAAAATAACAGTTAAAAGGTCCTATATTATGCAAAACAACTTCTTCAAAAACAGCTCAGTACAAGAGCTTAAAGTGGTTCATTTTATGGTCCATTTACAGGCATATTTAGCACATTTCTAGTATTGTTAAAATATTCTCTGTCAGTCATCAAGACAATGCCAAAAAAAATAAAAATAAAATATTTTTGTCAATACCCCTCCCGTTTAAATGAAAGAGAGCTCGATGTGGCAGCCTCATATGCTTCTGGCTTGGTCCCTGTATGTTAAACAGGTGTGTTGTTTTCAGACAGATGAAGTATATGTAGACATAACAGTACCGTGTTGTTGCTGTACTCTGCACTAGTGGCTGTCTCCAGAATAGTGTGCGCTCTCTGGATGAATGGCTGTAGTCTCTCCTCTACCCTCCTCAGCTCCGTCAGCATCTCTGCCAGCTCCGCAGGGCTGGGGTGGCTTTGGGTTGAGAAAAGGACACTATTACTTATGTATGACCGGAGTGCAAATAGGCTGAACATTTATTTAAATAAAGGGTTTATCTACAAATTGCAAGATAAAGCACGATGTTTTCTATTATTTAACATGTATCCTTCTTTTAGTTGCACAAATGAATACAGGACTTAATAAACGAGTCAATATAATGTGTCCTTGCTAGTACAAAATGCTGTAATATACCATAGATAAACATATATTTATATTTTAAATACTAAACCTCCATTTGGGACATCATCTCTCAAAAATTCTTCTATGATTCAGAGCTAAATATATCACTTCTGAGGTAAAGAGGTTTGAGTTTGGCTGGTGATTATTGAATGTGAACATTTTGTGTCTCACTTGGGCCCTGGCTGAGGCGTAGGTCCCTCAGATGGAGCAGTGGAGGAGGGAGGAGGAGGGGGAGTGGAGGCAGGAGGAGATGTGTCCATGGGCTGCACTGAAGGAGAGGAGCCTGAAGAGGGCGCTGCAGCGGCATCTGTCTGAGAGGACGCGTCACTGGAGCGGCTCTAAACACAGGACAAAAGCATCACAGAGCCGAGTAAACACAATCATACACGGCTCAGATTTAATCATAAGACCAGGGTTAATTTGACAAGAAACTAAAATATAATTTTAATCTTATTCTTTTGACATAAATTACCGTCAATTTTAGACTATAAGCTGCTACTTTTTTCCCACGCTTTGAACCCTGCGGCCTATACAATGGTGTGGCTAATTTATAGATTTTTACTGGTTTACGGCCACTGGGGGCACTCTCTAGCAGTAAATGCAAAAGTGAGACAGACGTGGGGAAAGATTATGCACTGAAGAATACACTAGTTCTGATTCTGAACTGTCATTTTGCGCATCATGCACATGCCCTAAACATGGAAAACACACAAAGAAATGCAATGATGCTTTAAAGTTAAAGGCAATGGGTCTGGGATCAAAGAAGGAAATAGAGCCACTGCAAGCTTGGCATTAATGAATCGATGGTGCGACGTCGGAGGCAGCAGTGGGAAAAACTTAGTCAATGTAAAAAGACGACAAAAGTTTTCAGAGGAAATAAAAGCAGATGGCCTGTGTTGGTGCTGTTTTATTTCCTAAACCTGCAGGCATGTTCATCCTGTGTTAATGGCACCAAGTTTGGAAAAAAGCGCGTCTTAAATTAAAACTAAAACGCGTGTAACATGCATCTTGTATTCAGGTGCAGCTCATATGCCGTATCTTCCAGACTATAAGTCTCACATTTTTCATAGTTTGCCAGGGGTGTGACTTATACTCAGATGCAACTTATATGTAAAATTATTGAAATATCTAATTTCACATCTTTTGTCACACTGACAACTGTGCGAGGGCCCTCTAGGCTTGTGTACCAGTATGACAGCCACGCAAGTAGTGCTTCATCTACTTCTGAAGCAGGCAGAGTTGTTCAGAAGCGGCACCAAGGATGAAGAATTCAATGGATTTAGTGATTTGGAGTGAGATCCAGAGTAAACTTGAAAGTTTGTTTTTTTATGCTTTAGTTTTCTGATTAACTGTTAATATCTTACGTTAACAAAACAGACACGTGTTCAGTTCTGTCTATGCTTCATGTACATGTTTACATATGTGTTATGTAACGGTTGATTGTCCATGTTACAATTCACGTGTTTGACCACTAGATGGTGCGGTCGTGTTTGTAATACCTGTAAGAAAATGTATTAGACTCATTTAATTTCCCCTTATTTATTTCCCCTTCATTTATAAGACCATAAAGGTGATGATTTTTCATTTGGAACAATACTGTAAGTGTTTAGTTTATCATGAGTCTAGTTAAAGGTCACAAAAACTACTTCCTGTTTTCGGCTTCAGCCTTTTACACCAAGTGAGGTTTTACCGACAGAGCACTATTTAAGAAAAAATTGAGAAGTAATATATAAAGTTTTGGGTTCATCGGTTTGTTTATTCACAGGTCAAAGTGGTTTGTATATTTTCCAGGTGTTCATGTGCAGTTTTGTGTGTGTGATATGAGCCAGAGCTTATGTTATATTTATTCTACGGTGTGAACTGTGATGAAGTAAGACCACAGTAAACATCAGTGAAAACAACTCTGTCTCTCGTGTTTGTGGACAAGCCGCATGTGTTACGTTGGCGTAGTGTATTTGATTAACTGTTAATATCTTACGTAAACACACCAGACAATTTGTTGTCTATGTGTTATATTAGCGTGCTGTACTGCTATTCAGCCTGTTGTTCTCTATTATATTGTTATTATTATAACTTGCCTTTAAAGGTAAATGTCTGTTCTTGGTCTCAGATTATGTAAAATAAATTTCCACAAAAACGCAACTTATAGGCTTATGTCTTTTTCTTCATTATTATGCATTTTTTCGCTGGTGCAACTTATAGTCCGTACCATATGTATAAAATGTTTTGGGTTTTTTTTTTTAGCTGGTATGGCCTTATATTCAGGTGCACTCTACAGTCTGAAATTTACGGTATCATTTTCATTGAGTATTTAGTCAAATACATATTTGTGTTTTTAGTCAACGGAAATGTTAACTAAAACCATCTTGGACTTTGAGTTTGCTTTCAGTTTGGAACTGTGGGAAAGAGGAACTTGGATCTAGTCTCCACTTTCTCTTTTATTCATTTATGTTTATGTTTTCAACTGATCCTGGGTTGCCAGAGCCTTGACCTGCAGATAGAGGATGCATAAAATTTTTTCTCATTGTCAGTATATGGACAGGTCACATGTGAAAGCTCAGCACCTCCAGAATTCATGATTAGCTGCACGTGCTGGGGTTTAGGTAGCAATCATTCAGATCAGAGAGTCATTTAAGGATTGAACTAACTTGAACAACACGCTTGGCCATTATGTCGAATGTTTTTGTAATTAAGAATGCATCAGCATTACAATTGATATCAGTATCAATATCAGTATCAGTTTCAATTACAATCTTTCACACAGTTGTATTATGTCAACAAAAAGACTTTTAGTCATAGTTTTAGTGAACAAAGATTTGACATTTACAAATACAGCGTATTACAATTAGAATAAATATGTAAAGCTATACCCAATTTCTCCCATGTATTTGAGGAAAAATTGGTCTTGATCAGGTACAGATCTATTGTATGAGCGGCTCTTGAGGTCAAAATAAGTCTGTTGTGTTCTGTCTGCATCTGTATTGATAATCAGGAAGTGCACATTAACATGCCAATTGTGTTAGCATTACTGAGATGCCCGCTCCGCTTTAGCTTAGACCACTGCAAACTGTATAAAATGAACTAGTTTGTTTTTCACATTTTTAAGATGGTAACAATCAGGTACACAAACAAAATTTTGGTCAATGAAATTGTCACCGTCTTCTCACCTCCATTCGACTGATCATCTCATTGACGTCTCGCAGTAGATTTTCAGCCAAAACGAGCCTCAGTCGCGGTTCACTCTGCACTGGCTGCTCCATGTCGATGTGCACATTCACCGACCCATTACTCTACAGGAACAACAAGAACATCAGAAACATCAGGAATAACAGGAACGTCAGGAACAACAAGAACATCAAGAACATCAGGAATAACAGGAATGTCAGGAATGACAAGAACATCAGGAATGCGAGGAGAATCATTGAAATTGATGTATTATTTTTGTTTTATATCATATTAATATTTTTTTAAAGAGGGAGTAGTTGACTTCTATGGGGTATTAACTGCTAACACAACATATTTAGATCACCATGTTTCCTTTTATTGTTTTGAAAATGCTAAATTCACCCAAAAAAAAACATATTAACATGTTTAATACTTTTTGGTTTAATTTTGGTTGAGGTAGTGAAGCAACGGACACTCAACAGGATGGATGCTATACTGAACAACATGGACCAGCCCCTGACTTCAGCTTTTGAACAACAGAGGGCAGACAGTTTGAGACTGAGATCAGTGAGCAACAGGACAGAACGTCACAAGAACTCCTTCTTCCTGACTGCCATAAAGCTGTACAATAACGAGGTTTATGGCAGATGAAGATTTGAAGAGACCTACAATCTGAATTTCCACTTGGGGATAAATAAAGTGGGTAAAGCAAAAAAAAAAACTAGATTGTTAATACCCCCTCTTTATAATGTAATTAAAATAACTGTGTGTCAGGCTGGTGGAATCTTACCCCAGTAGACGTGGTCACTCGAGCATGGCGTGCATTCTCACCCATCCCCGACACCATTTGCTGCACAGACATCTGCAAAAAATAAAAACATTACACAAGTTCAATCTGCTGAGTGAATACTGTTGATTTTCATTAAAAATAAAATAAATCACTGATAATATACATGAGTCACCTTTCTTTGGCAAAGTAAATAAATGGTTTGAGAGGGGAGTTAAAGAAGCAATTTTTGTTGGGAAAGACAATCCTTCCTTGAACATGAAAAAGGGCCTTAGACATCATCTATCTCCTAACAATAACTCCACCCTCAGACCCAAATCAAAACAACAGAGCTAAATAAGATGCTAATAATTGTGAAATCACCAATTAGGGGCCTGAATGATTAACCTAAGTATGGCTCAGGCACAGGCTGCAGCTCAAAAGACCTAGCTTACAAACAGAAACTGTAAACAAAAGCTGTTTTTAGTTTTTGTAGTTAGCTCCTCCCTTCAGTCAAATATACAGGTAGTGTTTTTGTGTGTTTCTGTTAAAACAGAAAGGTTTTGATTCTGCACTCTTTCTGTTTTAATGTTACTTTTATGATAATTATTTATGTTTTGATTTGTGTGATCTAAATGTCTTTCTTATTCTGTAAAGCACTTTGAATTACTTTGTGTACGAATTGTACTATACAAATAAACTTGCCTTGCCTTCATCAGTAATCTGACCAGAATTTAAGAAGTGGCTTGGATGAGCAGCAAAACGTCTTCACTACTACAACGTCCATTTATTTACCAGTGCAAACGTAACAAATCAGCATGACAAAACCAACTGTCCATCACTATCCCAGACACTTGATTCATGATGCACTTTCAAGAGTGACAAAAAGCAATTAGTAGCAGAGATGAGAACTATAAGGAACAATTTCATGAGAGTGTTCCATACAGTGGTTTCTGTGTCATGGTGCAATATCACAGCAGCAGAAAGGACTAAGTGGGCGGAGCTAAAAGTTCAATGTATGTTCGTAAGTCATGGTTTGAAATCAGGTACAGGTTGGAACATCAGTGTTTTGTAACTTAGGCCTCATTCATACATTCATTCATTCATTCATTCATTCATACATTCATACATACATATAATAAGATAATATATTAGCTATCGGCCTTAAATCTCCAGCACAGGTCTGCTGCCTAAAGAGTACACACAATGCTTTATTTGAACCATAGACTGTATATATAAATGGATCCACTAGCCGTAATAGTCAAATGAGGTTCATCTGGTCTTCTTTTAATTTATTTGAATAGATCCTTTTTTCCCAGATCAAGGTTTAGTTTGTTTTCATATCTGACAGTTTGGACTGCTCACTAGCGCTCTTGCTCACTTTACACTGAAAAATTGTCACCCCTCTCTCCATAACTGCTGCTGTTAGGCTCTTCTGTTCTTAAAATGCTCATGCTGAAATGCTCTACATGATCCTGGTATTTTTTTTCACTATTGTGTCTGTAAATCAACATTAATAACAGATAAATCAGGTACCCTCTCTTCCCGAGGTTGATGCCGCTAAAATTGGCAACAGGTTTGATTGACAGTACTGCTAAACACCCACTCCACCCAGTCTAAATCAGTGCGTGTGGAGAAGAGGTGTTACGTTCAACAGCCTCACTCACTGCCTGGATTGGCACTTTGGTTGCTATGATACTTGTGGCCAGAATTCTTAATATGGAACTCAGCTCTATAACTGTTCTAGCCTCGATGAACTTCATTTGAGTGGAGCTGAACGATGTGGATGATGTCACACTTCACTTAGTCCACTTGATTGTACAATCTTTGAACACTGTGCAAAGAGAGAATGGCACAAAAAGTGACGACACAGCTTTCTTATAGGTTTGTGTAAAAAATGGCTGTGGGTGAGTTTGTAGTAAATGTAAACTGCATAATTTGGGGAAAATACAGGCGTACACATTGGCCCAAAAATATCAGCATCTAATATCATCTCTTCTAAACAACGATACAATAATATAGGTACTAAAACCTACATCAGTCGATCTCTAGATATTTCTCCACTTTTGTTGTTAGTCGTTTGGTCCATTCATGGTTTGTGCAATACTTAAACTGCAACCAAGACATTGAAACAAGAATTTTTAGCACATTCCTTAAACACACATTCTTGATGCACAGTTAAATATTGTCTGAATATTACTCTTGAGATAATGCAAAACAGATATATAAACATTTATTTTGGTCAATATGACCCACTTCCACTTGTGGCTCTGACCTGTATTTGCTGCGGGTCCATGATGTTGACTGGCAGGTTGAAAGTCCCGAGCATCACGTAGCTGTTAGCATTTCGGTCGTGTGGAGGTCCCTGGGGCGCACCCTGCTGTGAGGAGGAGGAGCCTGCACTGTCGACGGGAGAGGCCCCAGAGCCAGAGCCGGGCTGAGAGGCCGGTGGAGGAGCTCGCTCCACCAGGTGAATGACTTTACCTCCAACATCTGAGAAGAGAGGGGAGTTCAGACTGTGGGCATAGGGGGCAGTATGAATAAGGTTTACATTAATACGGGTTAGGGACAAATATAAAGACTAATCCAACAATCCCACATGTTACATACAACTAAATGCCTAAACTCCACCCACAACCCTATTTCAAATAGAGCTGCTAAAGTGGCCTGTACCTGGAGAACTAAAGGGGAGCGTAAGGGAGTAGGAGGGGCGGGGTCTGGAGATATAAGCAACAGCATCTTACAGGCATCCACATTTAAAACTGCACCCCCGTGGCCAGGTGTCTGTAATCAGAAACCTGGCTATAATTAGGGTAGTCCTGTGTGATGTCACCAATTACTGGAAATTGCAGAAGTCATTGGAGTGGATCCCATGTTAATCACTTGGATTCACAACTACCTCACAGAACATCCACAGTACGTCAGGGTGGGTGGCAATATCTCTGAGACAGTGGTGACAAACATTGGGGCCCCGCAGGGGACAGTACTGTCGCCGTTTCTCTTTACTCTATACACTGCTGACTTCACATAAGTCTGAATCCTGTCACATCCAGAAATATTCAGATGATACAGCAGTGGTGGCATGTGTAAAAGGAGAGAACGAAATGGAGTATAGAGACCTTATTGCTGCCTTCACAGTGTGGAGTGAGAGAAACGGTCTTGTTCTAAATACATCTAAGACAAAGGAGATGATTGTAGACTTCCGTAGACCGAAACTCCCTCCCCATCATCCAGTTGTAATTGCTGGGGAGAGCATTGAGGTTGTCCAGTCTTATAAATATCTCGGAGTTCATCTTGACAACAAACTGAACTGCTCAGCGCACACAACTGCAGCTTACAAAACAGGACAAAGCAGACTCTTCTTTCTTAGGAAGCTTAAATCCTTTGATGTATGTAATGACTCTCTGCATACTTTTTACCATTCTGTTGTAGCCAGTGCTGTGTTTTTTGGAGTGGTGTGCTGGGGAAACAGCATTACTGTGTGGGACCGTAACAGGCTTGATAAGCTAATCAGGAAGTGTGTGTCGGTGATGGGTGGGAGGGTGGACTCTGTTGGGGAGCTGGTGGAGAAGAGGATGAGGAGTCTGATGCAGACCATCCTCAACAACAGCAGACACCCGCTGCACGAGACTGTGTCAGCTCAGAGAAGCAGCCACAGTACCAGGCTTCTCTCGCTGCACTGTAGAACTGAGAGGTTCAGTAGATCAGCCATTCCTGCTGCTATAAGACTGTATAACAGCTCTTGTTGATCGGGTGCACTTTATTATCTTATCTTTGTATTCTTATCTTTGTATCCTTTGTGATTTTATACCTGTGTGCAATTTGTGTTGTGTCTCTGTTTTGCTGCTGGACAGGTTAATTTCCCTGGTTGGGGATTAATAAAGTATCTATCTATCTATCTATCTATCTATCTATCTATCTATCTATCTATCTAAACAAAATATACAGTTCAGATGTGAAAAAAGAGGAATTTGTTTTTAGTTCCACTTTAATGTGAAATATTTGAAAGAATGTGGTTTAGCACAGTTCCTTGTACACTTCCTCTTTGTACATTTTATCATCTGTCATTTCTTATTACATTAAAATCCTTCTTAACACCACTTTTGATAGTCCCAAGTGTCCCAGTCCTGTGATGTGAAAATAAAGTTCCCATATATTTTCAATATAAAGGAGAAAAAATATATACAGCCCCATAGAAGCTAATTAGCTATAATGTGGAACTAAAAAGCATGAGACACATTTCATTCACAATCAATTAGGGACAAGACACCATTTCCATAAGATGAGATACGATATTGGACCCTCAAGAAAGAGTCAAGATTTTAATATCACTCCTAATTGTGCCATTTGTTTCCACTTGGGCCTGAGTTCTTGATGCATTTGATTTCATATAGTTGTTACCAACAGTGTTGTTTTATAACTGCTTCTGATACAAGAACTGTAACAAACTCAGCAGCATGTAACCCTTTTGTCCAAGCCAAATGTAAACACATGGGAAAAAGCTCACAAGATCATGCAAACAATATACAAATATAATCCATGCTTACGTTCTTACAAAGATACAAGACATTGTATTTCTCATGACCCCAAGAGGTAGTAGTTGCCAGCTGTAGTGATAGATTCTCTTAGAATCCATTTTCCTAGACCCTGCAACTTTTTAGACTCTGCTTTGAATTTTGCTACATGCAGCCTTTAAGATGGTCCTTAAGATGGTCCTTTTCTCGCAAGATCTTGTACCATCACTACAATCAATTTCTGAAAGTTATTAATAGAAATTCTCAAACAAATTCTAGACTCTGAATGTTTTTTGGTCTGATAATAATCCTTCATGGACCCTAACCACAGCGAGCTTTGAGCACCATAGACCATCAGCCATGAAAACAAACTTTTGTACACTAATTAACGAGAGTAGCTTTGTCTTTTAGCTCCAACCCCATGGTCCGAATATGTTATCATTCATATTCTCTAAAAAATGTCCAAAAATATCACAAATTCTGCCAGGGTATGTAAACTTATGAGCACAAGTCTATATTAAAAGTTTGAAAGCGAATGCAGGACTAATCATATCAAATGATAACAAGACCTGTAATTTTACTTAAAATCTGTTTCTGAAACCGATGAGTTATTAAAACATTTTGCAGACACCTTTGCTTTTTGAACTACAACGTTATGAAGCCTCCGCGATGCTTTCAAACTGTGGGCAGGACTGCCGAGCTCCACTGACCATCTCCGCTAAGACATAAATATATGAAGTGTTGTTAGAGCCTTACTGTAGTCATGCAGTGTGCGGTCGTCCTGCAGCACACGGCCCTGGTAGATCAGCCTCTGTTTGTCGATGGGGATGCCAACAGAAGGTGCTATGTGCTCCTTAAACTCTTTCACTGTCAGCTGCGAAGAAAAACACAGAAGACTGTACATTTACCAATTAATTTATAAAGCAAATTTCAAGACACCCAAAGCGCTTTACATTATACATTTACTCCACACTCTGACGGTTTAGCCACATGAAATGCTAAAAAAAGTCCCATATAAAAATACTTGTTATTTCATTTCATTTAAGGCTGTAGTTCTTTAATCGTTTAGTCGATTAATTGGTCAATGGAGTCTCAGTGGACAATAGCAGAAAGGAGAAGTGAGTGAGTTAGCTGGAGTTTTGCAAGTGACTGTTTGTTCTGATTTGTTTGACCTTTACACTTAAGAAGCAGCGGTACTTCTCTATGTATAGTTGTTTTTGAGAAAGACCTAATAACTTTGAGAGCTAAAAATGTAAAATGTTATTTTTGTATGCCAGCCCAATAGTCGAAACATTCAGACCAAATCAACTGGAGGCCGTGCATGCTACAGTGAAGTACACAATATCCTGAGAGCAAAAAATAAATATAAACATTTCAAAGATTTATAGTTTCCATAACCTGAATCATAAGGGCATAACCCGGAAGTAGAGTAGTAGTTAAAAAAGATGCATTTTACTGGGGCATTTGTTCACACATAACATATTTATAAGCGTGCATCCCTCTAATGAAACTACTGCACATTGCATCAGGTTTGTCAAAATGCTGTACAGTGTGTACAGTTTGTATCATGTTTTTATATATTTATCGTGTGGGAGCATGGGTGATGTAGGCATGTCGACAGAGTGTTGTACCGGCTCACACTGCTAACTGTAAGATTTGGATAGGGCCTGGGAGAGATCACTAAAATACTCAAACTTGCATGGATTATAAATATAAAATCTCTTCAGGCATGTTTTTGATGAGAGACAATGTTATAAATGTTATTCTGTTTAAATGTGTGCACTCTATGGGTCCTCTTCATTTGAGGTTACTGCAGCACTATACAAATGGACTACATACAAATTGATTTTGCATAATACCCCCTCTTTAAGCAGGACATCCCCACTATAACAGAGTAGATTTACATAATGGGATCTTCACAATAGAAGAATAACCTTTAAGCAGACATTTGACATTTACAGCAGCAATTAAGCCTGATTTAGTCAATGATGATTGCAATGTGTGGTTTGAATTGTTTCCTCACTGTTTTCATGTTGTTCTGTTTTATTTGGGACTTTATTTCTGAATGTGAATCTGAATACAATCACACATTAAACAGAACAACATGGACACACGCACAACTGAATAAGCCAGTAAAGTATGAAGTATGAATAAATGATCATTCTGAGAGCTGTTTGTCTAAGGGGGTATCCCCTAATGCTTTGTGATGTGATGTAACAATCTATTTGTAGCAACTGTGAAAATCGCTATTCAAACCAAAATATAACAGTCCTCAAAATGGCACCATATCACCGTAAACTGAAACCCGTGATTAGAGGGGGGTGTCCATGATGTGGGGAACCAGCAAAGGCTTTAAAATATAATGTAGTATCAAAGCTAGAGTGGTTATGTAGTGAGATCAGTTTATTTGAAAACATTCCTCAACACTGACACTGAGGCAGAACTATGGGCAGCACAACAGAAAAAAAAATGTTTCTTTGCTTTTTATTGCATCATTTTTGTCAGTGGAGCTGTTGTTTTTGTGATTTAAGGAGAGAAAAGTTCAGTTCTGTGTCTGTTCCAGGGTCTGTCTACATCCAGTGTGCCCAAACTTTTTTCATCAAGGGTCACAATCAAAACACAGACAAAGCTGAGGGCCAATGGAGGGCCATAGACTGGTGGTCAACACAATGAATAATTGTGCATTTATAACAGGGTAAAATGAGCCACCAGACCTTTATCCATGCTTAGATCCTCAAAGGGACACTCTAAATATTTGATATTAGCTTTATCAAGGTAGATTTTTCAAAACTTGCAATAAAAAAATACTGCTTAAAAGTAATATTGGCCAATTCAAGTGGAAGCCTGAAGACCAAGAAAAATTGGTCTGAGGGCCGCATTTGCCCCATGGACCATAGTTTGGACATGCCTGGTCTAAGTGATACGTGACTGCAGTGTCTCTGTGGTCTCACTCTTCTCTTTTATACTGGTCACTTGATTTTCTTGTTTTAGAGTCAGGTACAAACTCAATATTTCACAGAGTTGTACACTTTTATATTTGTTTTTAAACTGTACAAGCTCTGTCTGTTTAGATTTAGTATTTGGAGCATTTACAAGAATATAAGAAAATGTCATTAATCTGCATAACCTCTATGCAGATTACGTGACATGTTGTTGTAATTTTTACCTGAGCTCGGACCGTGTAAGTTCTGCTCTGAGAATCTAATGTCTTCACGGTCACCTCTATGTCTGTGGGTTGCTCCTCCATCATGATTCTGTGAAAGAAAAGTCATTATGAAACCCAGTGATTGGGGGGTTGGTTATAGTGATTTTAGTCTTATTCCGACTAACTCATAACAGCTTCTTTACAAAGCCAGTGAATCTAATCTATAAATAACTGCATACACCACACACACCCTGTAAGGACTACTGAGCAGTGTAAGAAAGCTGAGGAGGAATGAAAACTCCAAAATCGTGTGGGAATTAGGGTTGTCGAAAGAATGGAAAATCAGATACTAATTGATTCTAAAACTAGTATCGAAACTAGATACTCATTTTTTGCAGGTATCGATGCTAAAAAAGTCACATTCATAGGACAGAAATTAACCTTCCCTGAACATATTTAGACTGATGTTGAGCTGTATCTTTCACAAGTATAAGACACATAGACTAGTATACACCATGGACCACTATGAACCTACTGGACACTGAGGGAGTACACACATATAAGGCCACATGGGAATAGAAAAGTACTACCATCTAATGTGAAAAATCATAGCATATTGTCTAAAGAGTGTTTTGTTTTTTTTATTATTATTATTTTTTTATTATCATCGTGGTATTGGAATTGGTATTGACCTTGTTTAGATCTTAGTATCGAAATCAAGTTTGAAATTTTAGTATCGTGACAGCACTAGTTGAGATAAAAAATATATATGTCTGTCAAATGGGACTGAACCTAAGAAATATTTTAATCTGCATTGTAGCATTCAGTCTATTCCTGTTTTCAGACGTCTTCTTAAAACTACACTATGTAACTTTTCTGGTGAAGAATCTAATATCTTCTTTACCCAGGTCAAGTACTTTTACTGAACAAATGTAAGACATTTTAATTAAAACGTACAATTTTAATACTATACTGTGGAACACTCCAAGCGGAACAATAACATCTTCAACATACTATCCACCTTACTCTGGACGCTGCTGTGGGCGCTGCTGTCAGGTTGTATTTTTTTTATATCACATTTTAACTGCAAAGCTTTTCTCAGATTCTCAATTGAAACTAATGGGATTCCCGGTTAACCGGAAGTAGCACACAAAGTACTTGTGGTTTAGTCGCCTTTAGAGGCAAAAGTGGGCGGAATAAGGTCAATAAGCCGGAGGAGGACGCCCACCACAAAAGTTCCATAGTCCATTAGCAAACAGTGTGAAAGAAACTAGGGGACTTTATTAACATCAATACTTAGGCCATAAAATATCATTAGCAGTGAAGCCTTGTAACTAAATGAGAGGTTAGATTGTTTGGATTATTATCAAAACATTGAGAATGCCTATTTATTTTAGGTGCGACACTTAAGTAAACGACATAATACATGATTCACACGTTTACAAATGCAGAACCTTTACAACCTATTTTGACAATTTACTACGGAATTGCCACGAATTTAATACAAAAGGAGGCTTAGCTAAGGAGTAAACAAAGAGCTTCACTATCTCGCATTAGCCTAAGAACGTAAACACATCTGATTATGAAGTGATGAACTGATAATGCTAACTAGCAGCCGTTAGCTTCCACCTGCTGAAGACCAGAAGCTAACGCTAGGCTACAGGAAAATGCCGTAAAATCACGTGTTTGGACGTGTTATAACGGATATTTAGGCTGAAAAAGATCTGCGTCGTGCCTGTTATCCGTTACCTCAGTAGTCACTATATTCCCCGCTCTTATCCAGTGTCGGCAGCTGTTTCTTTATCAAAAATAATCCAAAACATGCACACACTTCCGAAGCTACCAGAAACTAGCCGGAAGTGACGTCAGCGGCAACGGAAGCAGAGAGGCAAAAATGGCGAATCTCGTGGAAGCCGCGTCGCAGCAGCAGTTTGAGGAAATCTTGGCTAAATCTGGAAAATGCCTGACTGTGGTGCACTTCCAAGCGGCGTGGGCTCCGCAGTGCGAGCAGATGAACGACGTGATGGCCGTGTTGGCGACGCAGCACGCGAGCAGCACGTTCGTGAAGCTTGAGGCCGAAGCGGTGCCGGAGGTTTCGGAGAAGTGCGAGATCACCTCCGTGCCCACGTTCGTGTTCTTCCGCGCGGGGGAAAGGGTGGACAGGCTGGACGGGGCCAACGCTCCGGAGCTCACCAAGAAGGTCAATATGTGTGCACTGTGCAAAAATGTTATTCTAAGATGTTATTGACAATGGAGTGTATTTACTTTCACTTTTGGCCTAATTCCCCAACATATAATTGTTTTCTTTACCTCCACGTTTGCCCAAATGTATTAGATTATTAGTATTTATGCATTAGATTGGACAGTGTTTTAGATTATCACTATGTATTCCCCACATAAAAAAGTAGATGTCATTCCTGACTTTTCAAGACGTCATGGTGACTCAAAACTGAGCCATAAACAAAGTAATGTGCAGTTTACTGCACATCACCATCTCAAAGACACTAACCACTCCTTTGAAGATTGTGAGGTTCAGATCTGAGCCAGAGAAAATAAGTGGTTCGAGAGGGGTTTTAAAGAAGCTGTTTTTGTTAGGAAAGAGAATCCTTCCTTGAACAGGAATGGGGGCCTTAGACATCACCTGTCCCCCATCTATAACTCCATCCTCAGACCCAAAGCAAAGAAAGGAAACAGAACAATAGAGCTAGACAGTAGGCCCATTAAGGCTGAAACTGTACGCAATAGCTATTTACAGTTTCAGTGTTGTTAGCTCCTCTCCTCAGATAGATATAAAACATTGTCCACCATCAATCTGACCAGAACTGAAGATGAGCAGCAAAACGTCTTCACTCCTACAACTTTTTGTCCTGTCGACAGATTTAACTTTGGCTTTTACAATGGTGACTCACAGAAACCTTGGGCTGCAAACTGCACGCTCAAAAATAGTGAACTGACCATGAATCATTTGCACATATGTCAGAAGTTCCACAAGCATATACTCGAGTGCAAGAGACAAATGTTAAGTTCTAACCAGTGCAACAATCATATAAGAGGTTATCTAGAGTCATTGTGTCCTTGGGCAAGACATTGCACCCAGATGGACTAATCATGAATGCTGTTGTGAAGATACAGATTGAAATATGGACTATGACTGTTTAGACCCTCAGTCCCTTATCAATATGGAATCTAAAGATGGATCCATTTGGGAAAACAATATTTTTGTGATTGTGATTTTTCTGACAAGCATTGCAATTAGATTTGTTTTTTTAAATTAATTTAAGGAGTATAAGGGTCACTTAAAAAAAAAAAAAAAAAAAAAATATATATATATATATATAAATATATATATATATATATATATATATATATATATATATATATATATATATATATATATTCGGGCACTACGAAAATAAAAGCGCTACTTTTGACATTAAAGTCGTAATTTTACAAAAGTTAAGTCACAATTTTATGAGAATAAAATTGTAATTTTACGAGAATAAAGTTGTAGTGAATGTAAAGATATAATTTTATCCAGATTTAGGGGCAAGAGCCATTCGCCACCATGACAAAGAATGGCCCTTATTTGAGTTAAAAGATTAAATAAAAACTTCCATATGATAGATGTAGAACTTTATATTCCTGGCCTTAACAACATTAACAAATGTTGAATCATTTACCCCGAAATGACCCCCATGCGCCTCTGCCTGTAGCTGAGCGCTCTTGGCTGGGATAGAGACAGGTGTAGGAGTCTTTGCATGAATTTCACTAAATCTATTCCCTTGAATTTGAGCTTTCTATAGCAGCAGCTGGTTGCATCACGCTCCTCCTGGAATTTCTCCACTGTGGGACTAATAAAGGCATATCTTATCTTATCTTTACACTTGTTTGCAGGCTTGTGGAGCTGTGCACTCAGACAGTGGCAGCTCATGTTGACGCAGTGTATGCAGTGCTCCAGACCCTGTGATGGGGAACAGCAGAACAGTGCTGTGTTGATTCTGCATAAATAATTTGGGATCAAGGACTGAAACCAGCTTCAGCTTTGTTAGACAAAACTGTAACCATTTGGAGACATAAACAGGACAGTGCAGTGGCCATAGAGATTACACTACATTATAATCAGTGCATAAAACCGGGGCTGCCTGGTGCGCACAGCTCCACAAGCCCATAATGAGGGGCTAAAGTTATCTACAATAAGCACATCTCTGAACTGTGATTATGTGTAAAGTACTCGTGTTTAGAATAGTAGAGAAGTGAAGCTGAGATGAGCGGAGTATGAGCATGCACTGAGACTCCTCCACTTGTTTGAGACGCGAAGCACAGCCTGTGTCTTTCCCAATGAGCTGCAGGGAGCACCATGCTCTGCAGGCTTTTTTGTGCAAAGGTGGCAGCTAAACTGCGGTGCAGATCTGTCTAATAACTTATGTGTAAAATGTCAGTATTTGAAAGTTTGATATCCTTAATGGGCATTTATGTTTTTTTCATTTTGAGTCAGTGTCAAGCCCTCAATCATTAAATGTCATTTTTTTTGGCTACAACATTTTTACAACTTCTTGTAAAATTAAGACTTTATTCTTGTAAATTATGATTTTATTCTTAGACAATTACGACTTTTTCTGCCTTCGACTTAATTCTCAGTAATGTTACAACATTATTAACGTAGCGGCAGAATAATTTAGTTTTTGAAGTGACCCTTATACTCCATATAAACACATCCAGAAGAATTGACAAAATGACTAAAATCTGAACTGACAAATACAATAATCACATTTCAGCTTATGTTTGCACAGATCTAAATTACAGGGTTAGTAGTTTTTATGCAGAATAAGACCCCATGGAGACACAGAGAGGGCATCTGGCACACAAGGACAGACACATCCAGAAGAAACGCATCCAAATCAGAACATGTTTATACAGATCTAAAATACAGAGTTAGCAGTTTTTATACAGGAAATTTTGTTATTTGTGGAGGAAATGATGGTACTTGGTATTTGTTTATTGCATTCATTCATATTGCGATTCTGATTTGATTGAGATTACTCTTGCTGCCCTAGCCAGAATGTTTATTGGAGCAGATTGGCAGCAATGTCTTTATCTTGACCCACAATCGCCCACCAAGGTGCAGAAATATCACTTTATACACTTGCTTAGAGCTTTGTGACATAGATCAATAGATCTGCAAGATTGATGGTAAATGGTGACATTTTTATACAGCGCTCTTCCACTTTCAAGACACTTAAAATTCTACATCAAGGAACCACACACCCATTCACACACACATTACACATACACCTGTGTACATAGACACTGGGGGCGGGGTGACCACTGACCCACACCAACCTGTGGGTCAGTGGATCTGACCACTTAAACAATGATGTTTATGTCGAGAGCGGGATTCAAACTTCCAACCTTTGGATCAGTGGAGACTCTACCAACTGAGCTACGGTCACAATCAAAATCGCAATTTGAATGGCTAGAATTAGCAAAATGCATAATTTCTTTTGCAAACAACAAAATCTCAAAACTGCTAACCCTGTAGTTTAGAATATATATACACATGGTCTATAAAGCGATTCTTGTATTGGCTTGTCAGTTTAGATTTTAGTCTTTTTGCCAACTCTTGCGAATTTTGAATAGAACCTTATTATCAAAACATAAATTGCAAAACTAATCACAATGCTTCATCACTTTTTCCCTCATTCAGCCCTACTTGAGTCTTCAAAGCATCATGTAAAGTGTTTATATTACAGGAATTTAACATCTCCTAATTAGATTTATTTTTTCTTTCAGGTTCAGAAACTGTCTGTAGCCGGTGGAAGTGCCGCTGCTGAACCGGGCCCAGTGGATCTGAACCAGCGTCTGAAGAAACTCATCAACAGCGCCCCTTGCATGCTGTTCATGAAAGGCGCGCCCCAAGAGCCGCGCTGCGGCTTCAGTCGGCAGATCATCGCCATTTTGAAAGACCACGATATCCAGTTCAGCAGCTTCGATATCCTTTCTGACGAGGAGGTGCGACAAGGCTTGAAAACCTACTCCAACTGGCCCACGTACCCGCAGCTGTACGTGAACGGCGAGCTAATTGGCGGGTTGGATATCGTGAAAGAATTAGCCGAATCGGGGGAGTTGGCGACCACATGTCCCAAAGCGGTTTCTTTGGAGCACCGCCTGAAAACCATCATCAATCAAAACCTAGTCATGCTGTTTATGAAGGGAAACAAGGAGGGAGCAAAGTGTGGCTTCTCGCGGCAGATTTTGGAGATTTTGAACGAGACCGGCATCAATTATGATACGTTTGACATTCTACAAGACGAAGAGGTGCGACAAGGTTTGAAGACCTACTCCAACTGGCCCACCTACCCGCAGTTATACGTGAAGGGGGAGCTGGTCGGAGGACTGGACATTGTCAAAGAGCTGAAGGAAAATGGAGAGCTAAAGTCTGTACTGCAGGGAGAGTCCTAAAAGTGAAAACCATTGAGATTTAAGGGGCCACTCATTGCAAGGAAATAACCTCTATTAACTACTGTGTTTTGGAGCAAACAAAAGAAGCTAACCCCCAAGTGAACTGTCCATTTGAGAGACTAGTGCTAAAACAACACATTTAAAATTAACAGTAGAGGTGAGCAATATACAAATCTTAAATAAAATTGCGATCTTCCACTGGTGTAGTGCTTTTCTGTTTAATTCAGCTCTACACTTAAATAGACACACCCACTCTTCCTATTGGTCAGGCTCCAAGTGAGTGACAGGTGGATTCAGCCAATCACTGTGAAGCGTAAACTCTCAGAATAAAATGATTTAATTCGCTACTAAAGGCAATATAAGAAAGTACATGAATTGTTATTAAATTGTAGTTGTCTTTCACATTTAAAGGTTTTTTGGCCCACTCACCTCCAGCGAAGAAACTACAGATAAAGTTTGGGAAACATTTATTGAAGTTGAAATGACATTTAATATAGTGAAAGACGTCTACCATTCTAGACATTCAATGGTTCATTTTCTCCTGTTCACAGTGTAAGCATCAAAAATGTATTCTACCAGCCTATACCCCCACAATAATATAATCATTTAATGTGTGAGATGCCAACATTTCTCATACAACATTTAAAAGATTACACAATTTGAAAAGCGATAACTAATCTGAAACGGCACTGATTATTGTAGCTCAGCAGGAGGCAGCACTTTTAGTTCTTGGAAGTAAAAAGTTGTTGTTTTTTTTCTCATTTTAATGATGTAGGTTAATCAGTTGTGGGAAACATGACCAATGGTGGAACGTAACAAAGTAAAAGTAGTATGGTATTGTACTTAAATACAAATTTTAGGTGTCTGTATTTAAGTAAATATTGGTGGATAATTTTTACGGACTTCAAAATGTAGTGGAGCAGAAAATACAGATACCTGCTCTCAAATGTGTTTTTATTTTTGAAACCTGTTGAAAAGGCTGAAGGTTTATTTTTTTATCCAGTTGATAATTTGAGCAAACAAAAATATACATTTAAAAACAGAAAAAAATGATCGATTTACGGTTTGTTTCTGTTGAACAAAATCTGCATTAAAATCACTACATTTGAAGCTTTAGAAGACCTCCAAATTTGCATTAAATACTTAGTTTTTACACTTTAAATATGTTTTTACACAGGTACTTTGATACTTTTTTCATGCGATACTTTTACTTGAGTATTTCTTTACTTTTACTTAAGTAACACAATTGAGTACATCTTCCACCTCTGAACATAACTATACTACTGGTCCATTCAAACTATTCAAACGCCATATGCTTAGATCTACAACATATCTATCTCCATGGAAACAGGTCACTAGGCCAAGTTACAGGTCATATCTGTGAAGTGGCGACCCTACTCACTTTAAAAATGCATGTGTTTCAAGGCATCTTTCTAAGCAATAAATACACCTGTAATTTATGAACTTCAAGATGGATACACATAATGCCATAGTGAGGAACGTTCTAGGCCAAATAATAGCATCTCAAGGTAGCAGATCCCCCCCCTCTCCCCACTAGAAAGTTACATAGTGCACCTTTTAATGTGAATTTTACTTCCAGAACAAGGTCAGATCGCATACTGTTGTGATGCTGACACTAAGTTACTGTTAAATGTTCAATTTTTCTCAAACTTTTCTTTACAAATGGTCTGTTCTGGGGAAAAACCAATCCAATACTGGTATCGGATATTGGAAAAAATTGTTTCAGTAGATATCCTGGTTGGACATATACACTGCCTGGCCAAAAAAAAAAAAAAGTCAGCACCAAAACAAAAGGTCACACACTGTAATATTTGGTTGTTCCACCTTTAGCTTTTTACGTCACACATTTGCTGTGGCATTGTTTCTATTTCGCTTCTGCAATGACACAATATTTATTTCCATCCAGCGGTTAAGGTCTGGACTCTGTATGAAAATGATGTTTGACAATTTGAGCCTGATGAATCCTGGCCTTCTCATCTTAGAAAATTCCCGTGTAATCAGGGAACAAAAATGTTGGGCTGTGCTTCGCATCTCAATGTTTATATCCGTGGCGACTTTTTTTTTGGCCAGGCGATGTAGACTGATGCATTAAGACTATTTCTTGGTTGTAGTCAGCCCAGAAACTCTCAAAATGTTTGAACTTTTATTTGTACAAAGTTGTTCTGAGATGAAGAACAGCGATACACGACATCTGGATCAGTTTGACCTCATTTTATTGGTGTTTTATGGAAATAAATGCTGTTCTCAGTCTCTGCCCTGGCCACCTGTTGTAGATGTGTGTTTTTCTAGGTTACCATAAGTATGTGGGCATGCAGCACTTGAGGTATGAACATTTTAAAGAGTACACTGTTTTTCAACGGTGGGCTTTAGTCATCACGCAGCTGCTTAGCCTTCGTTTTTTTGGAACAATTGGTCAAACTGGTGTTGAGTGGTGAAATTAACAAAATCAATTCCACATGTGAAAACATAGCCCTGACGTTATAACAGCAGACATCGGATTCACCCTATAAGCTGACTCATGAGCTCTCAGTCTTACTATGAGCGTGTTTACCAGGTCTAATCTATGTATAATATTTACTTATGTGGAGGTAGACCAGTCACCATAACATATTTTGAAGCACGAGATGTGGGTACAGAGAAGGATAATATTGAAAGTACTTTCTGCCTCTGACACAAAGCAGGAGAGGCTTGGTACACGTTTGTTAATCTACTTTATCAGTAAAAGTCTGAGCTGCAGCTAATAAAACAAACTAAAGAAGAAGTTACGTTTTCATCCTTCTGTGGCTCTGCATTAGATAAAATACCCCAAATCTCCCCAGTATTATAAAGAAAATGTAAACGCAATCAATACTGAGCCCAATAGATACAGTTGCAGCTTTCATATATTGAACCAGAAGTGGATAAACTATTTATGGTGACAGGACTAAGTGGAGGTGAACTAATAGTAGTAGTAATAGTAGTTTGTTTTTTTTCTTTTAAAATGATTTTCAAGTTTAGATTTCTACACTGGCACAATGTTAATAAGGCCTTAATAAAAAAAAATGTGTAAAAAATAAAAATAAACATGATGGTTTCATTTTACTGTTCTGAATTTGAGAGACTGATATGTTTTGATTATTTCGATCCAGACAAGTTTAGATTTTTTCTGTGAATTTCTCTATAACTTTTGTTTTTGACTCTCCAGTTTCGACTTGAGTATTAGTCATGAAAAGTGAGTTCAGAAAGTGAATGAGGAAGTCATCTGCGGTGCAATGTTTTTAAGATGAGAAAAAAAAAGTGAAGGGGGGGGAAATCAGATAGGAAATCAAACTAAACTTTTCGTGTTTTAGATCAAGTAGTATTAGAAGCTTCCAAAGACATGACCTCATCATCTGGGTTTACCCAAAGTGTTTAACTGCATGGTAAACTTTTGACTTTGAAGAAAGTCATGAAAAATTTTCTAAAAATTCTTCTCTCATTATTCTGGCATTTAGCAAATAGAAATAATTTTGGTAGATGTAATTAACCTAAAACAGGAAAGTTTAGTCTGATTTCATGTCAGACAGTTAGAAAAAAGTGTCTTTTTCCTTTGATTTGTCCAAAAATACTCAGCAGAGCTATTGAACTTTTAAGGTAATGGTAACATTTTTATACAGAGCTTTACATCACCACTCAAACCACTAAAATGTAGCCAAAACAAAGAGTGCCACCAGTGCATGTTTAAACAACTGCCAAACTCATTTCTCAAGACCCAACCCTGGGCCCAAACTTGCTTCTGCACCTGAGCTGAACACATCAATCACAAACTCCACATCGAGGCGAGCAGTTATAGGGGCGAATGTAGAGCAGTTTCATATTTGGAATACCGATCACGAGTATAGCAACCAAAGAGTCAATCCAGAGTGAGGCTGTTAAACTGCACTGCTGGTTTAGCAGGGAATACTGTCCATCAAACCTGTTGCTAACACTAGGGGTAGTGACCTCAGAAAACACAATGAAAGCACACGTGTTCTGCAAAACCTACTTTTATGAGCTTTTAAAGTGTGTTATAAGGGCCCTGAGTTGAATGCAGAGCAGTACAGGATTACTCAAACATCCATGAATCGATATTCAAGGGCTGACATAATTTCTGTTCTCATCTGGCCCCTAGCTCCGCCCACTATACTTACTTGTCAGTATAAGTCAATCTGAGATGGGCTTGATTGGACACTGGTGACGGTGGTTGTCCATTTTTTATTTTGTAACGCCCAAAATCACAACAACAGTTGTCTCGAAGGGCGTTCATGTTTGATGGGGGAAACCGGAGTACCCGGAGGAAACCCATCCAGACACGAGGAGAAACATGAAAAACTCCACACAGAAAGGCCTGGGCGACCCGGGGATCGAACCAAACCTTCTTGCTGTGAGGCATGAGTGTTAACACTCAGCCACCGTGCCGCCAAGACACAAAAACAAAACAACAGGAAAAATCAGACAAAACAAGAAAATTCAGCCAGGCGAGGAGGAGGGAGGGGGGCAGAGAAAGACCAGGCGAGGAGGAGGAGAGCCAGGCGAGGAGGAGGAGAGCCAGGTGAGGAGGAGAGGGTTGTCTGATGTTTTCACACATTCTTCAGAAAACCAGAGTGAGCCACTTGACGTTTGTGCATTTTCCTTTGGGACGTATGCAGGAAAATTGAAATCGGGAAAACACAGCAAAATATCCAGTCATTCTGGTTCTTGTTACAGAACCTGCTAATAATAAGAATGCATTTTTTAAGTGTTTTTGAGCAACAAAAGCAAGTGTACTTGACAGGGCCGGTCCAGCCTATAAATAGACTAAGCAGCTGCTTAGGGAACCGAGGCCAGCAGAAGCCCCCCAAGAGCCCATACATTTATATTGAGAATAATATAATATATGAAGTTTTACTGGACATAGGGCTTGTGTGTTTACAGCAGCCTAAATATCCCTCTAAAACAATTACATTTGTTTTATATCCATAGCAGCTCTGTGTTTACACCGGTGCAAGGACCCGACATAATGTAAATGTAAGACCACTGTCGCCAACTGGAACACATTAAAATCCACCAGAAACAAAGAAAAAATGTGTAGAATTAAAAAAATTCTACACATTCTACACTTATGTACACTTACACTTATATACTTATACTTATATACTTATTTGTGTACTGTTCTTGTGACTGTGGTAATTGTGACATTTCAGTCTGATGTTGGTCATATAAACAAAAATACAACTTGTCAAAGTGATGAGAGCAGAGTCATAATGTGTCAAATGTGAATCACCAATAGCTGAGCCAGGAGGGGGCCCCAGAGACAAATTTAGCTTAGGGCCTCCTGAAAGCTAAGACCGGCCCTGGTACTTCAATACATGAAAGTGAAACTAGTTAAATGCCACTAGAGAAAAATCCAGGCAAACATCAGCCCACACTTACTCACCAGAACATCTTTATGAAACTGTTTCACAATCACAGCAGCACTATCTGATTTTACTCCAGGTTAGAACGGTTAAAGACATTTCAAATGTCACCCGTGATTTCCAAACGTGAAGCCCCTAAACAGGAAGTGACCATGGTTTGGTGTTAACACTAGAGCTACATACACTAGAGCCACAGGGCTTTCATGTTTTGGTTGATGGGGGAAACCGGAGTGTTGCCACTCAGCCACTGTGCTGCCTACACACAAAAACAAACAGGAAAATCAAACAACAGGAAAAATCAGACAAAACAAGAAAAATCGGCCAGGCGAGGAGGCTGGCCGATATATATATATATGTATATATATATATATATATATATATATATATATATATATATATATATATATATATATATATATATATATATATATATATATATATATATATATATATATATATATATATATATATATATATATATAGTAAATCGCACCATGTCCCAGCAAGCCATGTCCAGTGGCCAAGCTACATTAGTAACAATCTAAACAGTAACAAAACTCTATCCCAATAGTGTCAGTAGACAATTTAAAGGAACATTAAGTTCAGTAATTAGCATCTTATTTTTTTCCATCCCTTGAGATTTTCTGAAGGTAAATGCAGAACTAATTGAAAGTTCTAATGAAGTTGGCTTCACAAAATGCAAACAATTGTTTTTGTTGGGCCTTAAAAAGCAGCTATAACGACTCAAATCTAGATCAAACATTTTAAAGTTGCAATTTTCTGATAAAGGGTGTGAAATCTTATATTCTCAAGGGATATATTATTTTGTCTGAAATAATCCAACAACAACAACTAAGAGAAAGTCAAATTTCAACTAATGTATGTCAACATGGTCAACAATGCACCCGTATGTGTCTGCTCAAAATAAACATGTTTGTTTCCTTTGATAGTAAACAAACTTAGGTGCAAACTAATGTTTTGCCATAATTGTGACTTCCCTCCTGAGAATTGACCAGGTGTTTGCTTTGAGTCCCTGTTCAAGTGCTTATGTGGGGAATGGGCTCCATGAGAAATTTAGAAAAGCTGTAGGTCTGGAGAGGTCTTGGTCATGTTGCTGGAACTTGGTGAAGCATTCAAGACACAGGGGACATAGCGCACTGACATATATCGTTTTACTTTAAAAGTACACTGTGTAACCTTTCTAGTGAAGTGTCTGCCACCTGCCTGTCTCCATGGAGATGCTATTGCTTTACCTGGCATGTTCCACAATATAAAAGTAGAGTGGTGTTTCTCATGTTGTGGCTCCCCATAGTCCATTGGATCATATACTGGCCAAACAAAATGAGACTTTGTTGTTAATTATATCATCATAAACTTATAAAATACACTATACTGATCAGATCACAGATTAAATATAGGGAGAGATATTTATACTCTACAAATTGAATGAGATAGAAAGAATGTGTTTCACAATAGAATAAACAAAATCTGTGGGACACTCTTTACACTTAGTGATTCTGTTCAATGCTCCGCCAACCAGCCGAGCTCCTCTTTATTACCCCATAGAAGTGTAATACTCCTCTTTATTACCCCATAGAAGTGTAATACTCCTCTTTAATACCCCATAGAAGTGTAATACTCCTCTTTATTACCCCATAGAAGTGTAATATCCCCTCTTTAATACCCCATAGAAGTGTAATACTCCTCTTTAATACCCCATAGAAGTGTAATACTCCTCTTTATTACCCCATAGAAGTGTAATACCCCTCTTTAATACCCCATAGAAGTGTAATACTCCTCTTTAATACCCCATAGAAGTGTAATACGCCTCTTTAATACCCCATAGAAGTGTAATACGCCTCTTTAATACCCCATAGATGTGTAATACTCTTCTTTATTACCCCATAGAAGTGTAATACTCTCCTTTATTACCCCATAAAAGTGTAATACTCTTCTTTATTACCCCAGAGAAGTGTAATACTCATCTTTATTACCCCATAGAAGTGTAATACGCCTCTTTAATACCCCATAGATGTGTAATACTCTTCTTTATTATCCCATAGAAGTGTAATACTCTCCTTTATTACCCCATAAAAGTGTAATACTCTTCTTTATTACCCCATAGAAGTGTAATACCCCCTTTAATACCCCATAGAAGTGTAATACACCTCTTTAATACCCCATAGAAGTGTAATACTCTTCTTTATTACCCCAGAGAAGTGTAATACTCATCTTTATTACCCCATAGAAGTGTAATACCCCTCTTTATTACCCCATAGAAGTGTAATACCCCTCTTTATTACCCCATAGAAGTGTAATACCCCTCTTTATTACCCCATAGAAGTGTAATACCCCTCTTTATTACCCCATAGAAGTGTAATACCCCGTCTTTCATACCCTACAGAAGTGTAATTCCTTCTCTTCTTTAAACTTATCTATCTTCAAGAAGACAAGATAAGTTGAAACCTCCAAGTTACATTAATGCATGTTTTTCAAAGGATAAAACACATGGACATAAAATAAAACCTTGCCAGATAAATTAGTTAAAAGCTATACTGTGGAACATTTCAGGCCAAGCAATAACATCCCCATAGAGACAAACAGGTCTGCCTTCTACCAGAACATGTGCAGAGTATACTTTTGAGTATTTACGTACATTTTTAACTGCTCTGCTCTTCTCCCAGCTATATAAACAAAAGGTAGAAGGTTTAGACATGTCCCAAAAGGGGAATTCTGACAAGTGAAACTGGCAACTTTAAAGAAACCCTCTGACATTTGTCCAATTTGAGTCCACACAAAACTCTGGGACTGTCCCTCAAACATGAAACCAAACTCAAAAACATTCTGCTCAGGTTCTATGTCCCAAACAAACTTTCACTACTGCTTTTACTGCTCAGTGAAAACAGGACAGGTGAAGAGAGGACAGGTGAAGAGAGGACAGGTGAAGAGAGGACAGGTGAAGAGAGGACAGGTGAAGAGAGGACAGGTGAAGAGAGGACAGGTGAAGAGAGGACAGGTGAAGAGAGGACAGGTGAAGAGAGGACAGGTGAAGAGAGGACAGGTGAAGAGAGGACAGGTGAAGAGAGTCTTAAGGAGCAGGGAGAGAACTAAAGTAGAAATTGAAGGTCCTAAATATGGCTGGAAGATTAAAGTGATTGCAAAGTAGTAGTAGTAGCAATAGCAGTAGAAGCAGTAGTAGCTGTAGTATAAGTAGTAGCAGTAGTAGCAATAGTAGCAGTAGATGCAATAGTAATAGTAGTAGTAGTAGTAGTAGTAGTAGTAGTAGCAGTAGAAGCAGTAGTAGTAGCAGTAGAAGCAGTAGTAGTAGCAGTAGAAGCAGTAGTAGTAGTAGCAGTAGAAGCAGTAGTAGTAGTAGCAGTAGAAGCGGTAGTAGTAGTAGCAGTAGAAGCAGTAGTAGTAGTAGCAGTAGAAACAGTAGTAGTAGCAGTAGAAGCAGTAGTAGTAGTAGTAGTAGCAGTAGAAGCAGTAGTAGTAGCAGTAGAAGCAGTAGTAGTAGCAGTAGAAGCAGTAGTAGTAGTAGCAGTAGAAGCAGTAGTAGTAGTAGCAGTAGAAGCAGTAGTAGTAGCAGTAGAAACAGTTGTAGTAGTAGTAGCAGTAGAAGCAGTAGTAGTAGTAGTAGTAGTAGCAGTAGAAGCAGTAGTAGTAGCAGTAGAAGCAGTAGTAGTAGCAGTAGAAGCAGTAGTAGTAGTAGTAGTAGTAGTAGCAGTAGTAGCAGTAGTAGTAGTAGTAGTAGTAGCAGTAGAAGCAGTAGTAGTAGCAGTAGAAGCAGTAGTAGTAGCAGTAGAAGCAGTAGTAGTAGTAGTAGTAGTAGTAGCAGTAGTAGCAGTAATAGAAGCAGTAGTATAAGTAGTAGCAGTTGAAGCAGTAGTAGCAGTAGTAGAAGCAGAAGTATAAGTAGTAGCAGTAGAAGCAGTAGAAGCAGTAATAGCAGTAGTAGCAGTAGTATTATAGTAGTGCTGATAGTAATTGTAGGAGTTGTAATAGCTGATATAGTATTGTTGGAGTACTGGAATATAAATGCATAAAACATTGCAGGATTTGTGCAGTGATTTGTAAAAAGTATTTGAACAACTTTAGAATACATTGTATGATATGTTTTTATTTATGCTTTTGGAAAATACCTGAATTTGCATACAGTTCACTACACTTCCTTTTTTCTGCGGTTGTGTTTCAGATGACATCATAACATTCTAAATGTCAGTACTACTGAGCACAGACCGAGCAAATCAAATCAAGTTCAACATTTTCGTGGCAAAGTTCAATGTTGTCAGGGCAGAAACGTGGCTCTGTCCTGTCTGGGATATAACATCATCACATTTCAGAGTTCAGACTGATCAAATCACAGCTTCTGATTATATTAAAAACAAATACAAATATATTTCAGTAGTAAATTCACTGTAGTAAAACATAAACATGGCTTTTGATCCAAACCACATCTTTTTACTGACAGAGGACTGGCTGTAGACCTCTGCATTACAAACACTAGAGCTGACCACCACACTGACCACCACACTGACCACGACACTGACCTCCACACTGACCACCACACTGACCTCCACACTGACCTCCACACTGACCACCACACTGACCTCCACACTGACCTCCACACTGACCACGACACTGACCTCCACACTGACCTCCACACTGACCACCACACTGACCTCCACACTGACCTCCACACTGACCACCACACTGACCTCCACACTGACCTCCACACTGACCACGACACTGACCTCCACACTGACCTCCACACTGACCTCCACACTGACCTCCACACTGACCACCACACTGACCACCACACTGATCATGACACTGACCACAGTCTAAATGTCCAGTACCGTGTGATCCACTGCATAATCTCATTACATTAAAGACACTGTAAAATTGTGAAAAACAGAAGTATTTCATTTGAAACAGTTTGCAGAGGTCCAGAGTTTCATTCTGAACATCCTCTTTATTCACCATGATGAGTTTATAAGTGATTTCACAACTCTCACAGACCAGAGTGGAGTTTTGCTGTCACAGCAAAGATACAACAATACAAGTTTATTTGTACAGCACAATTTGGACACACAAAGGAATTCAGAGTGTTTTACAGAATAAGAAAGACATTAAAAACACAATACAACAAATCTAAACATAAATAATCATCATAAAATGAACATTAAAGAGAAGAGGCAGAATAAAACCCTTTCAGTCACATGCACAGATAAAAAGAACAGTTTTGAGCCTGGATTTAAACATCGTCAAAGTCGAGGCCTGTGTCACATCTTCAGGAAGAATGTTCCAGGTTTTAGCTGCAGAAACGTCACAGATTCCACATGTTTAGTCCTGGTTCAGTCCTGGTTTAGTCCTGGTTTAGTCCTGGTTTATCCTCCTCATGTGAGATGGTTCATGTGGCTCATGTGGGAGATGTTCTTTGGTGCTGGTCCATGGAGAGGCTTGTTCACACAGAGCTGCTTTAAAGACCTGAGCACAGGACACATGTGTACCTTGCCCCACCGTACTGGGACAAGACACATTTTTCTCAAATACATGGAACACTTGAGGTGCTGGCCCTTTGACAGTAAAAGTCCTGAAGCTGGTGATGCAACTTCCCCGTCCTCTTCTGCTGTGGTGAGTGGGCGATGTTCCTCAACCACATCAAAGTTATTCAGCTCACAGCCATAAGGCTTATTCAATCACATTACTCACACAATATTTCTGTGTATTTCTGTGTGACTCCTGGGACAAAACTCCGTCCTAACGTGGGACGGTCTAGCCACAGTCTCAATTGTGTCACGTGTGTCTCTTTTCTCCAACATCCTCATGTCATTCAGGAATAAATATATCACTCCTTTTACTCGAGATAAAGACGTTTGGGTGTTCTGTTGATTCTGTCCTCTGTGTTATTTAAGACAGACCATAAAGTATAATCTTTATACTTTATACCCAGACAGTAGCAGTAGAGTAGTAGTAGTAGTACAGTGGCAGTAGCAGTAGTATTAGTATTTCAGTAATAGTAGTGGTAGTAGTAGAGGTCGTAGTGGTATCAGTGATAGTAGTAGTAGTCATAGTAGTGGTAGGAGTAGAGTAGGAGTAGTAGTAGTAGTAGAGTAGTAGTTGGATGAGGAGGAGCAGAGTAGTAGTAGTTGTAGTAGTAGTAATAGGATGAGGAGGAGTAAAGTATTAGTACTGGTAGTAGTAGTTGTAGTAGAAGTAATGGTAATAAGTAGCATGAGGAGGAGTAGAGTAGTAGTAGTAGTATTTGTAATAGTAGGAGTAGTGGAGTAGTAGAAGTAGTAGTAGTAGTAGTAGTAGAAGGAGTAGCAGCAGAAGGAGGAGTAAACGGACCATGCATCTATACTTTATTTATTTATTGCTGTTAACATTTCATTTTGTTAACATGAGTTTAACGAGTCAAAAACAGAATAATCAGGCCGTTAACATAAATACAAGTGTCATGTGCCGTGACATTATGGACCCGAACAAAAGGAACCGGAAGGAGAAGAGTCTTACAAACCCTGCTCCTTTCAGATATCAAGAAAATAAACTTTTCTTGCTACTCTCCAAGGGCCTTCTTCCCCCAGAATTGACAGATAGCATTAGGACACACCCACTCCCGGATAAAGCGGCGGTGTAGATGGGAAGGGGCGGCAGCAGCCTCAGTCCTGATTTGCTCTTTTGCTGTGATACGACTGTGTTCAGACAAATTTAGATAGAGAGGCACGTGTGGGACACTCTTAATCAATCAAGTACTAATCAATTACTTTCATCTATTGTGGGTTATTTTTAGAACGTAAACCCCGCGATAAACAAGGGACCACACTGTATTTATGGAGAATTGTTGTGTGGGAGTGTGGGCGGAGCCTTGCACAAAATCTTAAGGAGGGTGTTAATATGCTCAGGGGAAATGAGGAGGTTACACAAATATACAGGAAGAACATGAAAGAAAGATCCAAATACTCCGAATACTCCCTGTTTAATCGACTTGATTCTATGCAGATGTTCCCAGTGATGAAATGTTGGTGAAACATTTCAGCACAAGAATGCGTGTTTTGAAAACTGCATTTTTTGATGAGCAGCCTCCCCTCTCCACAGATCTGAGCTGTCACTAGGCTCCCATTTTCTCATAATATCTGAAAATTACAATGCTGCCCCTACTTTTTCCTCTCTCTCTCCCTCTCTCTCTTTCCCTCCCCCTTCTCTCTCCTTTCTCACTCTATCTCTACCATCCCCTCTTCTCTCCCCCTTTCCCTGCTTGTTCCCTCTCTCCTCTCTTCTCTCACTCTCCTTTCCTCCCCCTTTCTCTTTCTTCTCCCCATCTTCTCCCCCTTCCCCCTCTCTCCACTCTTCTACCTATCCCCCTCGCCCTCTCTCTCTTCTCCCCTCTCTCATCTTTCTCTTTCTTCTCTCACTCCCCCCTCTATCCCCTCTTACCCCTCCCTTCCTCTCTTTCCACTGTCTTTCCTTTCTCTCACTCTTTCTCTTCCTCTTTCCCCCCTTTCTCTTTCTTCTCCCCTCCCTTCTCTCTTTTATCTCCTCTCTTCCCCTTTCTTTTTCTTTCTCCCTTTTCTCTTTCCTCCCCCTTCACCCCCTCCTCTCTTCTCTCACTCTCCTCTCTTCCCCCTTTCTCTTTCTTCTCCCCCTTCCCTCTCTCTCCTCTCTTCTACCTACCCCCTCGCCCTCTCTCTCTCTCTTCTCCCCTCTCATCTCTCTCTTTTGTCTCTCTATCTCCTCTTACCCCCATCTCCCTCCCTTCCTATCTTTCTCTCACTCTTTCTCTCGCTTTACCCCTTTCTCTCTTTGTTCTTGTTCTCCACTCTCCTCTCTCACTTTCCGCTCTCTTTTCACTTTTCTCGCATCCTTCATCTTTTGACCTCTCTCCTTACTCTCACTCTATCATCTCTTACCACACTTTCTCTCTTCCTTCTTCCTTCTCTTACTTTCCGCCCCCCCCCCCCCCCCCAACTTCCTCCTCTCTCTTTTCTTCCTCTATCACCTTCTTCTCTCTTTCCCCTTCTCTGTGCAATATCATAATTAGCATTGCTCCCTACTGCCCTCCATAGGCCGTGTTTGTAAGTGCAGGTGCTGTTAGGAAAACCCCAGCATCAGAGCCTCAGAGCGTCAAGCTGAGGCCACAAGACACATCAGTCACTCACGACAGAGACACAGAGGGGACAGGAGCAGAGACAGAGGAGCAGAGACAGAGGAGCAGAGACAGAGGAGCAGAGACAGAGGAGCAGAGACAGAGGAGCAGAGACAGAGGAGCAGAGACAGAGGAGCAGAGACAGAGGAGCAGAGACAGGTGAGTACAGTAGTCTTTTGAAGTGCATATGTTTCAAGTATTAATTTATCAGTTTACATTTCAGTGTTGCTCAAATGTTGGAACCTAATGTGCTTTTAGCTCTGGTAACTTGTTAAATCTACCATTTTACTTTTATTGTCCACACGTTTGATGATCAAAATATGAAATTGTGTAAGGTGCATCTTTTCAGAATTTACATTAAAAAAATAAAAAATAAAAATAAATAAATAAAAAAAAACAACAACATTTTGAGTGCCCCCTAGGTCATAGGCTGAGACTTCTGTAGGCGTCTGTCCCATAATGAACTCGCATGAATACAGTTCTGAACTGGTTTTGAAGTTGGTAATTTGGCAGCACTTTCAGTCAACATTTGATTCAAAACAGTTTATGGATTAACAGGACTGGACAGGGACAGAGACAGGGACTGAGACAGGGACTGAGACAGGGACTAAGACAGGGACTGGCATGGGGAGAGGTTCTAGGACAGGGACAGGGAGAGGGACTGAGACAGGGACTGAGACAGGGACTGAGACAGGGACTGGCATGGGGACAGGTTCTAGGACAGGGACAGGGAGAGGGACTGAGACAGGGACTGAGACAGGGACTGGGACGGGGACTGGAACTGAGACTGGGATTGAGACAGGAACTGGGACTGAGGCGAAGACAGGGACAGTGACAGAGACAGGGACTTAGACGGGGACAGAACTGAGACAACTGAGACAAGTATAGGAACAGGGACTGGGACTGGGACTGAGACAGGGACTGAGACGGTAACTGAGACAGGGACCAGGGCAGGGACTAGGACAGGGACTGAGACTAGGACAGGGACTGGTACAGGGACTGAGACTAGGACAGGGACTGGTACAGTGACTGAGACAGGGACTGAGACTAGGACAGGGACTCAGACAGGGACAGTGACTGAGACAGGGACTGAGACTAGGACAGGGACAGGGACTGAGACAGGGACTGAGACTAGGACAGGGACTGAGCCTGAGACTGGGATTGAGACAGGGACTGAGATGGGGACCGGGACCAGGACACGGGAAGGGACTGAGACGGGGACTGAGACGGGGACTGAGACGGGGACTGAGACAGGCACTGAGACTGGGACTGAGAGAGGAACAGGAGCTGAGACAGGGACTGGGACAGGAACTGGGACTGAGACAGGCATCGGGACTGGGACAGAGACTGAGAGTGAGACAGGGACTGAGACGGGGTCTGAGACTGGGACTGATACGGGGACAAGAACTGAGTCAGGAACTGGGACCGGATCCAGCAGCAGCTTTACATAATTGATGATTTTTAATTTTTTTTAATTTGATGATGAATTATGCGGCGCTACGGGAATAAAGTCAGAGTATTTCAACATTAAAGACGTGTTTTTTCCAACAATAAAGTCATAGTATTAATATTACGAGAATAAAGTTGTCATTTTCTGAGAGTATATGCTGCTGTCTGCGAGTGAGTGACTACTGCGTTATGCCTTATGGAGATATACTTTCACCTGGAGTTTACGCACGATGAAATACTGCATCTTTTAGCCCACCATCACCACAGTATCATCAGTATAAGTACTTTGAAGAGACACAGTAATGGTCGTGTAATGGACATTTCACCCCTGCAGCCGACCACCTCCAGCCACTTCCTCTTCCACAAAAGTAGCAGTTTCTTCCAGATCCGTATGGTTCCTCCGATGAAACAAACTCAAACTTTTACACTGTCTCTTCAAAGTACTTTATTCTTGTAGTACTATGACTTTATTCGCATAAAATTACGTCTTTAATGTCGAACATCTCCAAACATCTCCAAAGCTCAAAATGCGACGTTCCACCTTGTGATATCATGAAATCATAGTTTTCAAGTCAACATCTCCTTTTACCTTTAGTTCAGTAGAGACTAGCGGATATTGAAGATGTAGTGAGTTTAAAAACACAGTGGAGCACTTCCTGTATTACCACATGACATCATCAGGTGGAACAGAGTGTTTTCAGTTTGAAAGAAGAACTGCATCATGGCATCATCAGAATGGCGTCATCTGGCTATGTTTAAGTTGGATCGTGTACACAGACATCGTAGGGCGCAGTGATCGTAGTGGTAGTAGTAGTGGTAGTAGTGGTAGAAGTAGTAGTAGTAGTGGTAGTGCTAGTAGTGATAGTAGTGGTAGTAGTAGTGGTAGTAGTGGTAGAAGTAGTAGTAGTAGTAGTAGTAGTAGTGGTAGTGCTAGTAGTGATAGTAGTGGTAGTAGTAGTAGTAGTGGTAGTACTAGTAGTAGTTGTGGTAGTGGTAGTAGTGGTAGTGATAGTAGTAGTAGTAGTGGTAGTACTAGTAGTAGTGGTAGTGGTAGTGATAGTAGTGGTACTAGTAGTAGTAGTGGTAGTACTAGTAGTAGTAGTGGTAGTGATAGTAGTAGTAGTGGTAGTGATAGTAGTAGTAGTAGTGGTAGTGATAGTAGTAGTAGTGGTAGTGGTAGTGATAGTAGTAGTAGTAGTAATAGTGGTAGTACTAGTAGTAGTAGTGGTAGTGATAGTAGTAGTAGTGGTAGTGATAGTAGTAGTAGTAGTAGTAGTGGTAGTACTAGTAGTAGTAGTGGTAGTGATAGTAGTAGTAGTGGTAGTGACAGTAGTGGTAGTGGTAGTAGTAGTGGTAGTACTAGTAGTAGTGGTAGTGGTAGTGATAGTAGTGGTAGTAGTAGTGGTAGTGGTAGTACTAGTAGTAGTAGTGGTAGTGATAGTAGTAGTAGTGGTAGTGGTAGTGATAGTAGTAGTACTAGTAGTAGTGGTAGTGATAGTAGTAGTAGTAGTAGTAGTAGTAGTGGTAGTACTAGTAGTAGTGGTAGTGATAGTAGTGGTAGTAGTAGTAGTAGTGGTAGTACTAGTAGTAGTAGTGGTAGTGATAGTAGTAGTAGTGGTAGTGATAGTAGTAGTAGTAGTAGTAGTAGTGGTAGTACTAGTAGTAGTAGTGGTAGTGATAGTAGTAGTAGTAGTAGTGGTAGTACTAGTAGTAGTAGTGGTAGTGACAGTAGTGGTAGTGGTAGTAGTAGTAGTAGTGGTAGTGATAGTGGTAGTAGTAGTAGTAGTGGTAGTGATAGTATTTTTTTAATTTTTTAATTTTACCTTTATTTTACCAGGTAGGTCGGTTGAGAACCATTTCTCATTTTCAACGCTGACCTGGCCAAGAAGCAGAAATTTCAACATACAACAGAATAACATCCACACAGGCAAAGACAAAACAACAACACTAAGACACTTACTATTTTCCACTATTTACATATATACACACGGGTGAGCAGAGTTTAAAAACAGAGTTAAAAACAAGTACACTGGTCACGTACTATAGATTTTATTGAGTTGATAAATGAAGCTATTGGTATTGTCAGCTTTTCCCAGAGGCACACCGCAAATAAAAATCCAGTAGGCTCAATAGATCCTTAAACCAGGTTCTTTATTCTGGCACAGGCATCATTCAAACTGTTTCGACACAATCTCCTGATTTTACATCTCCAGAGTGGGCTCTGTATACTAGTAGTATACGTCACATTCTCTTAATAATTAGCTTGGAATATACAGACATGTACATGTTATCTGGGTTCAATGCAGACAAAGTCAGCATGCTGATCTGGTCTTTCTTAAGAAACACACGTCTTGCACGTCTTGGTACAAAAATGCACATAGCACTTCCACGTCCATGTATGTTCCAAGTACATTATGACATCATCGTGCCACACTGGCACCCACAAAAACATACAGGTCAAAGTATAATATATCATATATATTAATCTCACAGTATCATAGTACTAAGTTTTTGAGTTTTTTGTAGATTGTTCCAGTCGTTTGCAGTGAACTGAAATGATGATCGACCAAAGGATGTACGGACTCGTGGGGTGATCATGGTGATAATGTTACTGGAACGTAGGTCATGTGTGTTATTAGAAATACTGATGAGTGAGCGAAGACAGTGAGGGGTTTTACCAATTCATGTTTTATAGATGAATTTGTACCAATTTATTCATCTGCGGGAGTGAAGTGACGGCCAGTGAACCTGTGAGTACAGAAGACAGTGATGGTCAGTGAAAGGGGCAGCTGTGACAAAACGGATTGCTGAGTGATAAATGACATCAAGTTTATGGAGGAGAGTTTTTGATGCTGACCTGTAGATGATGTCACCGTAATCGAAGATGGGGAGGATTGTCATTTTGACAAGGGTGTGTTTTGCGGAATGGGTAAATGAGGATTTATTGCGATATAGAAAGCTGATTCTTGATTTGACTTTGGAAAGTAATGTGTTAATGTGAATGTCAAAAGAAAGTGTATTGTCAAGCCATATGCCTAAGTATTTGTAAGAATTTACTAGTTGTAGATGTGTGCCATCTAGGGATGAGATGTTGGCGTGGTAGGGAATCTGAGGTAAATTTCGGTTGAAAATCATATATTTCGTTTTGGTTGTGTTTAAAAGAAGACAAAGGTTGGAAAAGGCGTGTTGGAGACTGGTGAAACTGTTTTGTAAAGAGCAGAGGGCTGTGTTACGGCACGGGCTGGATGTGTACAGAATGGTGTCATCAGCGTATAAATGTATGTGGGAGGCGCCAGCAGCAGAAACTACGTTATTAATGTAGATTTTAAAAAGGGTTGGTCCTAGTATGGACCCTTGAGGAGCCCCTATGGTCAGGGTTAGGGGGTCAGAATGATGCCCCTCAGCTCGCACCAACTGAATGCATCCCGAGATGTAACTCCTAAACCGTGCCAGCCACTTCTCTGAGAAGCCTATCTGCTGAAGTCTGCTGAGTAGGGTGTCGTGATCTACACAAGATGATTTATTTACTGAAGAAAAAATAACTAAAGAAGACGCTTGTTGAAGGAAAAAAAACAAAACAACAAAGCGGGCCGAGGCAGATAGAGAGAAGGTGCTGGAGGGTGAACAGTGCAGTTTGCTTTCACATTTTCACCGCTCACTTTTAGTTAATGCACTCTACGATTTCTGTGTACGCACTCCAACTTAAAGATAGCCAAATGACACCATAGAACTCCTTCTAAATTTGCACGGTTTGTGAGTTAAACATGTGTGAATGAAACAAAAGACAACTCTAGGTCTGTTTGTGATGTCAAAACAACTTTAGAACACAAATCAGAGAATGTATGTGTGTCATGCCATACTTTCTGTTTCCAGTTTCGGTGTAGTTAACCCCTCCCTTCAGACAGACATAAGGCAGTGTCCAGCAGTAATCTGACCAGAACTGACTTGGATGAGCAGCCAAACGTCTTCACTCCTACAACTTTTTGTCTAGTTGACAGATTTTACTTTTGGCTTTTACAGATCAGACTTGGACGATTGAGGGATTACACAAACATCTTCTGTCATCTTCTAATAGAGCCCCTGAAATTGTACTTGGAGTGAGTAATTTTGAGTAATCTTTAATCGGTACACACCCACTGTGACGTATGCCCTTCCTTCTCCAGTTTTATTTTCTTAAAAGTGATACTTGTACGATTTGGCAGCGTCGCATGGTTATTTTGGTACAAAAGAAAAAAAAAAAAGGGCTGCTCGCTAGTGTGATGGGCAGCTGTCGATCAGGGCACAGCAAAAAGTGAAACCATTTTACATTTGGATTTGGATGGTGCTGAAAATTTTTTATTGAAACCATGGAAACATGTGCAAAACAGACAAGTCACAGTGTGGAACATTCCAGAGAAGGTCATAGTAGGAGCGAGCGTTACATGGTGCAGTTGACAAACCCGCAAAACCTCTTATGTTATCTCTCCTTCTCTTCCCCCCACTGCTCTCCTCTCTCTCCTCTCTCTCCTCATCTCTCCGCCCCTCCTCTTCTTTCTCTCTCTCCCCCTTCGTCCGTCTCTCTCTCTCTCGTCTCCCTCTCTGTCTCTCAGGATGGAGGTGGGGCTGAGGTACAGACTGATTATTTTGCAAATCTGGTGTGGGGCCCTTTCTGTGGCTGTAATCGTCATGGCAACAATTTTAACAACAAAAACAACAACAACAAACCAACAGAAAACAACTCAGGTTAGTGTCTTTCTGATGTGATTGTGGCAGAGTGGTTATCCTGTCTCCGCCCTCTCACCAGGAGGGTGGTGGGTTGGACTCCTGACTGTGAAGTAGTAGTAACCTTGTGTTATTGTTTTTTTTTTGCAGGAAGTAACCTCTACAGAAACAACAATGACGAGTCCACCAGGTGAATTTACTTTTTTAATAAGTTTATCACAGGGAGAGCCCAATGAGAGCACCAGTTTTTCATGAGTGGCCTGTTTAAAATACAGAACAATACAAACAAAACCAAACAAACCAAATACCTGCATAAGTCCATTTAAAACACATGTGTCCAACTCAAGGCCTGTGGGCCAAATGTGGCCCGCGACGTCATTTTATGTGGCCCGCGACAAAGGAAATTTAAAGGTATGGCTGTCTTAAAATATCAGTTTATCAGGAGATACACAGTTACACAGCCATTTTTTCATATTTATGTAAATCCATATGCAATATTTGTAACTTGAAAACGTAATAAATATAGAAACGGTTAATTACCAAGATTAAAAAGTAGTTGCATTTATTTTGTATTATATTTGGTTACGTTTAGTTACATTTATACTTTCTTACAGTTACAACTGGCCCTTTGACAGCAACCATTTTGTCGATGTGGCCCTCAGCGAAAATGAGTTTGACACCCCTGATTTAAAACATTCAAAACAGGAGCAGGTGTGAATGTGCACGTTTTTCTCCACATTAATAAAGTGCTGCAGTGGAACCAATCTATCCGGTTTTGCATGTACTGATCACAAACACCTGGTTGCAATGGTGAAGTTTGAAGTGTTGAACCTAAACCCGCTGAACCCCCCATCCCTCTCACTCTCCCCTCTGTCAGCGCTCTTTGAAATGCGGCTGTGGGTGATGTTTAGCTGTTTAGTCCCACGTCAAGTGTATCTACTTTGTATAAATTCAGATTTTACTCCTCAAAATCTTACTGTGAGTGGGATCGCCTCTCCAGAGACCTGACATGGCTTTACCTTGGCCTGTTGCATCACCAAGTTTAATACCATACTGTGTAACATTCCATGCAAAACAATAAAACAAGCAGAAACAAGCAGAAAAGTTGCATACTGTGATTTAGAAATACCATTTACATCTAATTTTATTGGTAAACTTATTTTTGCAGTGTCCCCTGTGGCTTATTTTCAGTCAACGACGTCCGCTCCCTCACTGTCCTACATCCAGCTCATCCCGAACGAGTGTAAGTACTGGATTAGTTCTGGTTAAGACCTGGTTTAGTGCTAATTAAGTCTGGGTTTAGCTCGAGCTCTTGGTTTAGTGAAGTCCCAGTTTTGGTTTACATTTTGGCACTAGTCTAGTCCTGGTTCAGTCCTGGTCCAATCCTTGCTCAGTCTTAGTCCAGTCCTGGTTCAGTTCTGGTCTAGTCCATGTTCAGTCCTGGTCTAATCCTGATCTAGTTCTGGTCTAGTCCTGTTCTTGTCCTGGTTTAGCTTATTCTTGGTTTATTCCTGGCTCAGTCCTGGTCCAATCCTGGTGTTGTCTCGGTTCAGTCCTGGTTCAGTCCTGGTTTTGTCTTTGCAGCTCAGAACTGGACTCGGGACACAGCGATATCTGGAGACTTGGCCTGTAACTCCTGTCCTCTGGACATTGTAAATAGCTCAATCAACTGCAGAATGGAGGGTCTGTACCTGGTCTACGCTCAAGTCTCATTCAGCGAACTGACCTCAGACAACAGCCACGTCTACCTGACGAAAAATGAAGTCCCGGGAGAGTCCAGGACTACCCGGATTTTTGTCGATATCTCGGTTCCGAAATCCCAGAAGAGCGTCTCTGTAATGAAGGTGGTGATTCTTGAGGAAGGGGACAGCGTCAGTCTGGAAATCACAGGGGACTTTTGCACAAAGGGGACATTTTGGGGAATGATCCAACTACAACATGGAGGTGGAGTAGGACTGGCCAAATCTTCACAACCAAACTGAAATTGCAGTTTGAATGGATGCAATTCGCAAATTCCAAAGGCTGCCATTTTTGAAGTACTGTAATCCAGTGTCAGGCCATGCATTTCACCCTTAGGTCTTCAGTGACGTCCCACTTACACATTACAACATCACGTCATTAACATTATAAACTCATTTTTTCATTGAGGAGCTCCGTCTCCCTGTGTGGTGCTGACCTGCAGGTCCACTCGAGTGTCTCCAAACTTTTTTAAATGCACAGCAGCTTGTGCCCAGCCGTACAACAACAGTATAATTTGCAACGTTTCTCAGAAGCTGTGAGCCATGGGTACCGTTCATAGGCTCATCTGAAAATGACGGACAAATCCTTTTCCTTGCTGGGACAGGTTAGCTAGCCCAGGGTTTGGCTGACCTCTTCTCATAATATTCAACTTTTCATGAAAATGTCGTGGAAAGTATATCTGCAACCAGATCAATCTCTTCTCCTCCTGCGGCCATTAGGGATTAAAAATGCAGCAATAGCTGTTGGATCTCCGGGTTTAGTTTGACATTCTGCAAACTGCCGCCTTTCAAACTATAGCAGTGCGTATGTGTATCCAATCACAGGACACGTACATGCCCAGTTCAGCGTAGGACCTTCTAGCTGACCCTGGTGTGCAGAATGGAGATCTGATTGTCTATTGAAACTGACTGTGTCTGCGTCTATTCACAGTGGGCGGGGCCTGCTCTGTTTACTCTGAAGGCCCCAGGAAAATGAACTTTGCCTGACAACTCAAGCTAGTTGAAATATAATTGGATAAAATTTCTACCACAGTAAACAATATTGGAATCCACTCAACTAAGTGAATATAATATGACATAAAGAAAACAAAGAATAGAGAATATTTTTCTTTACATATTTGTGAAAATAAAATAAATTCACTTTTCTTAGCATGTTTAGGCCAGCAGAAAAGGCCTTGCTGGCCCTCATGGCCCACTACTGCTGTAATGTCTTATTCTGCACAAAAACTGCTAACCCTGTAGTAGGGATGGTCCCATATGGAATTTTTGTCCGATATGCGACATTTATCATATAATTTATCATATCTGCTGTGGCTGATAACAATCTCTGCTGGTACGGATATTGTGCTTTTAAGATCAATTATAGACCAAATGTGTGTTAAGTTTTAATTGCGTTTACAAATGAACCTATTGCTTTTGTAAAAATGCTATTAAAATGTATTTATCTTGGATATAAAGTCATATTTTCATTTAGTCTGCTCAAAAAGACTCATCTGACGCACTGAGGACAAGATGGGACTGGCACATGGCGCACACAGACTGGGGCAAGAAAAAATATTGGTGTCAAATATCAGCTACTTTTTCAATATCAAACCATTACAATATTTGTGAAAAATAAATCCAACTTCAGAGGATCAATGAGAATGGAAACTATTATAACAGGGTTAACAGCTCTGAAAAGTCCAGTTTGCAGAATATGTCACCAGCTTTTTCATATTTTGCCAATAAACTGTATATATAAATGGAGATAGCTAACCTTCTAGCCACCACGTTTCAAACAGGAAGTGATCATGGGCGTGTTTCCGGCTCCATCGACTCCAGCTCCAATTCACTTTATACTGAAAAACAGTTTGATCTTGAAATGTTCGTATTAACCCGCTCTGCATGATCCTGGTTATTTTATTTCAACATTCAAGATATGAAAATTAATACCAGAGAAATCAGGCGGCTTCTTACCCCGTAGTCGGTCCTGCTAGCGTTAGCAAGAGGCTTGATTGACAGCGTTGCTAAGCACCCACTCCGTGCTAAACCAGCAGTGGGTGCAAAGGGTGTTACCTTCAACTGGCTCTGTATTGGCTCTTTGGTTGTTATGATACTCATGGTCAGAATTCCAAATGTGGAACTCGGCGCTATAACTGCTAGCCTCGGTGAGCTTCACTTGACTGGAGCAGAACGCTATGTCATACACACTTAGTCCTGGTCCTGGGACCCCTGCTGTTCAATCTCTACATGCTGCCGTTAGGCCAGTTAATACGCAGCAATAATGTGTCTTACCACAACTATGCAGATGACACTCAGATCTATGTCTCATTAGCAGCAGGTGAATATGGACCAGTGGATTCACTCTGCCACTGCATCCAACAGATCAGTGTGTGGATGCAAAACAACTTTCTTCTGCTAAACTCAGACAAGACTGAAGTCATCATCTTTGGCCCACAGAAACATAGAGAAAGTGTCAGCAGTCACCTCCAGTCTCTCTCTCTAAAACCTTCAAATCAGGCTAGAAATCTAGGGGTAATAATGGACTCAGACTTGAACTTTAACAGCCACATCAAATCAATAACATCTGCAGCTTTTTACCACCTAAAAAACATTGCAAAAATCAAGGGTATACTGTCAAAGCCAGACTTGGAGAGACTTATCCATGCATTTGTCTCCAGTAGGTTAGACTACTGTAACGGCCTGCTCACTGGCCTCTCCAAACGAGCCTTAACACAGCTGCAGTACATCCAGAACGCTGCTGCTCGGTCCTGACTAGAACCAGGAAGTATGAGCACGTAAGTCCTGTGCTCAGAAGAATATACTTTAAAGCAGCTCTGCTTGTGTATAAGTCTCTCCATGACCTAGGTCCAAAGTATATCTCCGACATGTTAGTGCCATATGAACCATCTCGCAATTTGAGGACTTCAGGGATCGGCCTCCTGCTGGTGCCCAGAGTCAGGACTAAACATGGGGAATCAGCGTTTACGTTTTATGCAGCTAAAACTTGGAACAGTCTTCCTGAAGATGTGAGACAGGCCTCGACTTTGACAATGTTTAAATCCAGGCTCAAAACGGTTCTGTTTATCTGTGCATACGACTGAAAGATTTTTATTCTGCACTCTTCTCTTTTAATGTTAATTTTATGATGATTATTTGTGATTATTTATGTTTTGATTTGTGTGATTTTAATGTCTTTCTTATTCTGTAAAGCACTTTGAATTACCTTGTGTACGAATTGTGCTATACAAATAAACTTGCCTTGCCTTGCCTTAGTCCACTTTCTTATACAGTCTATAATTTTGCCATATTACACCAACAGGTCCAAAGTCACTTCCTCCTTCACTGGTCAAACTCAAGTGTCTTTGATTTAAATGCTGAACTGTGAATACATTATGTTTTCGTACAATAAAATGTATATTTGTCATTTGTGAAAAACACCTGCAGGCCTGGGCACTGTCCATATCTGCTCTTACAAAAAAAATAAACCTTATTTCATAACATACATTTTTCTTTCCTGATACATGGAGCTTTTATAGAGGCACATGGATGGACATTGGCTTCTGTCCTGGATCACCACTGCTGGATTCAAACAGGTTTAGCCTGATGAGTCTTTGCAATACGGACTTAATTTAATTTAAGCTCATTTTAAAAGGAAATGTTCATCTACAAAGACATGTAAATCCTCAAAGGACAATGCGCTTTGAAAATTGAAATGCTTAACTGAAGATCTTTAAACATGTCAAACAGCCTTAGCTGTGACCATATACCATTTTTAATTCAGCTCACAAAAGCTAAAATTCCCATATTTCAATAACTTGATTGGCCTTTGTTCATTCTTTTTAGCTCCAAAATGTCATCTGTACCATCATTCTGCTCTAATAATATGCTGCTCATACAAACCCAACAACAATGGCCCTCCCCCACTCCTGATTTCCTTTCCTTTGGGATATGCCAATGGGCCACTCACCCTGTTAAGCCACTGAAATTAAGCTTTTGACTGTTGACTTGACTATAAGTATGGATGTTCCATAATATTCCTCTGAAATAATCACAAACTAACAGCACTAACTACTAACCAATAACTGTTTTGTGCTTCACAAAATTTAACCAAAGTGTTCTCTTACCTAAGTCAGCACAGAGGCCTGCTTTGAACAAAACAAACATAAATACATATAAAACCAGACGATCACATTCACACACACACTATATAAAAGGACACACATATACTTGGCAGGAAGCTGCTGAGGTCTGAGGTCAGGCTGAGGTCATGAGCATTTTCAGAAAGCTGCTTAACAGATGTGCTCCACTTGCTTTGTTTGCGACAACCTCTGACTGCCAAGTGGATTTCCACTTGGCAGCCAGTTCCACTGGAACTGAAGAAGAGGCTTGGATGAGAAGCAAAATGTCTTCACTCCAGGAACATTTTGTCTAGCTGACGGAGTTTACTTTGACTTTTACTACAGCAATGGTAAGAACATAGTAAGAAATCAACAAGCATAAAGTACAACACTGATGCAGAGAAAATGCAGTTAATAGTCAATAGTCTATCTCTGTATATAAAAACTTACATTTATGACTTCCTTGGCATTGCTTTTGTTGTAAATCCAGAGCATTCCGGTTTCACCCCACATACTGTCACACAAAAAACTTTTACGAGTGGTTTGAACATGAGGTAGTACAAAATTTCCATAACCTCTCAGATAATAAGTTCTCTCTTTAAGAGCAAATCACTTTTGCGCATGACACGGTAAAAACTTATTGAAGGCTTTGAATAATATAATTACAGAATAACATTTTACAAGTTCGGGACATTTGAATGATTTGGCTGAAAAGATCCTGAGTAAGTGAGTGAGGGAAGGATGGAGCGTGAGATTGACAGGCGGATCGGTGCAGCGTCTGCAGTGATGCGGTCGCTGTATCGGTCCGTTGTGGTGAAGAAGGAGCTGAGCCCAAAGGCAAAGCTCTCGATTTACCAGTCAATCTACGTTCCTGCCCTCACCTATGGTCATGAGCTCTGGCTAATGACCGAAAGGACAAGGTCACAGATACAAGCGGCTGAAATGGGTTTCCTCCGTAGGGTGGCCGGGCGCACCCTTAGGGATAGGGTGAGGAGCTCAGTCACACGGGAGGAGCTTGGAGTAGAGCTGTTGCTCCTACACGTCAAGAGGAACCAGTTGAGGTGGCTCGGGCATCTGCTCAGGATGACTCCTGGACGCCTCCCTAGGGAGGTGTTCTGGGCATGTCCCACCGGGAGGAGGCCCCGGGGAAGACCCAGGACACGCTGGAGGGACTATGTCTCTCTGGCCTGGCACTGCTCATTTTTGCAATATGAATAATGGCTTAGATGAGCAATGGTATTTGTTTCCCCGTATTTCAACACAACACACAGTGAAATAAGGGAGAACCAGTGAGCAGTATAATGTGTGGAGAGTATTGTGATCAAGATATTGTTTTGCTTTATTTATAATTGAGATACTCTTGGCTGTTTTAGCTTTTATATGTCAGATGTGGGCTTTCCATGATCATTTGCTGTCCATAATTACTGCTAGGAATTTATTCTCAAATACATTTTCAATTTGTACACCTTCAATATTTATTTGTAATTATGGGTTTGTTTTAAGGTTTTAAAGGTCATTACTTTAGTTTTGCTTAGAATGGTGAAGAGCAGCCTCGAAATCATCCATGTGGCCCTGGACATCGCGGGCTGCCCAAAGCTAAAGAACCATCAAATCTCATTTTATTAACAGTGAGTGGGACATGAAACGTTTTGTTCAGCAAACACTTTTGGAATGGAAACTTGGAACGGCAGGTCAGTCAGTTGCTGTTGTTACTGATAAAGCTAGAAATATGGATGTCTGGATCTTTGACTGCTCTGTCAGAGCCCAGAGTCAGCAGTGGTGGATGAAGTAATACATTTTGTTGTGTATGTAAAACTACAGATATAGAGGTTAACGTTACTCAAGTAAAAGTACCTATCACATGAAAAAATCTACTTAAATAAAAGTATTTATCCATTGAAAAATGCACTTTAAGAGTAAAAAGTAATTTAGTATTTCACACAAGTGTTGTTAATTTGCTAAAGTGTTAAATGTAGTGATATTTATATATAAAAAAGACTGATGTTAATCAAAACAACTTCTTAATTTTTCTTATGAATTTTGCATATTTATTTTTGTTTGCTCAAAGCCGAAGTTTGAGCTCAAAAACTTTAATCAGCCTGTCACCACAAACATGGTAAAAATATCCCCTCAAATCATATGAAAAGTACGTTTACTTTTTAGTCCTGTTAAAAAATGTAGTGGAGTAGAAAGAACAGATACTGTTCTCAAATGTAAAAGTAAAAAGTATTCACTGTAAATTTCACTTTTCATTGTAAATAAACTCTTTGTTCTCTTTGCGTAGATTTGGGTCTGATGGAGTTATAGATGGGGTGAGATGATGTCTGAGCCCTTCCTGGTCAAGGAAGGATCGTCTTTCCTAACAAAAACGGCTTCTTTATCTCCCTTCTCAAACAGCTTTCACAAAGGTCAAATTTTTGTGTTAATTTTAAACTTTTTGTCAGCTCAAAATCTGTGCGATGTGAACAAGCCCAACTGCTGCAAATGAGCCACAGGTTTAGAACACGGTTCGGAAGCCTCTAGAAGCATAAATATGATCATTTATTATTTGTAATTTATTTAATATTCCGTTGCCTCCTTCACTCCGCTAGCTCTCATCGCTCAAAGTCTCATGGGGGGAGTTTAGCCACTAAAGGCTAAACTCACGCCCTGCACCACGGAGCACAGTCCATTAACTTCAATGAGCATCCATGTTTATACCCCGGGGCTTGTAACTTACAGATGAAAGCTTTAAGGATATTGAGCACTTTCATACTTGTCCTGGTTTGGTCCTAGTTTGAGCCTAGTTTAGTCTGATATACACGTGCTTTGGTCCTTTCTGGTCCTGGGTGTCATGAGGCATGTGTCTCTGCTCCTGTTCTGCCTCCCTGTGTGCTCTCCCCCCTCCCTCACCTGCCTGAACCTGGAGCTGGGCAGAACTCTCGGCTCCTCCCGCACGCACCTGTGTCCCATCAGAGTAATCATCACCACCTGCCGTGGATAAGAGGACCGGGGAGGAGACACTCGGTGCCAGACCGTCCGCGTGTCAACGTATGTGCCTCAGTCTAGCTGTGTATTTGTGTTGCCTGTCCGCCCGTTACTTACCGGATTTCTGCTACCTTCCAGATTCCTGCTCTCGCTCGTCCCTGCTCCTGCCTCCGCGCTCCAGCTCCGGTACAGTCCTCCTCACTGCCTTTCCTCCTGTCTCGTCTCCGCCTCCGGCTTGCTTCCCGTCTCTGGCCCTGTCTCCCGCTCTCTGGACTATCCCTGCTGGGTCTTCCCTGGTCCTGTTCCTGATCCCGTCGTGCTCCGGCCCTGGCTGTCTTCGTGCCCGCTCTGGACATCTCTGCTTGGCTTGCTCTGGTCTCATCCTGATCCTGTCCTCGCCTCGGTCCTGGTTTCCCGTCCCTGCTCGACACCACTCCCGTCTGGTTCGCCTCCCGCTCCCTGTATGTGTGTTACATGAACTGTTAAGACTGAACTTTCACTACCTGTAAATAAAACGCTGTAAACCTGTCCCGAGTCCTGCACGTCTTTGGTCCACTACACCCACCGTTACAACACTGGGTTATTTCCAGGTTTAGTCCAGTTTCACTTCTATTTTGTATAAGGTTTGTGTCCAAGTGTGAATGTGTGCAACGCACTCTTGGTTTAGCTCTGGTTAAGGGTGAACTTAGACCAGACCTGATATTAGTGTTGGTTTATCAGCCATGTTGAATTTCATAATCTAATCTTGCTCCTTTAATAACATCAGCCACTAAACAAAACGGGGTCAAATACTATGGCCTGTTCATTACATCTGTCTACACTGTGATTACCTTTGGTCCATGTGTTTTGACTTAATGGCCCCAAACCCCCAGCAGTGTGTTCTGGGTATAATGAGAAACACATTGACCACCACTGGCCTGCTGGGATTTCACTTTTCTGCTTCAAAGTCCACCATTTATTTCTAGCTTTCTATTCGTCCAAACCCACTCCACCTCCAACGTACTTATGCAAGATTGTCCTACAACTGCGCAGTCCTCAGATGACTGGGACTAAACAGGACTGATGCAGGGCTAAACCAGGACTGGACTAAGACTAAACCAGGACTCAAATTAAAATAAATCAAAGATAGAAAAAAAGACTTCAACTAAAACTAAACCAGGACTAAAATCACGACTAAAACAAGGACTAAAAAAGGACTATAAAAGGACTAAATCAGGACTAAAACAAGGCAAAGTTAGAGTTAAATTAGAAGAAAACAGTTAGTTAAATTAAAGAAAAATAGGACTAAAAAAACTAAACTAGCTTATCCAGGTGTAAACCAGGTTTTAACCAAGACTAAGCCAGAACTAAACCAAGACTTAACCAGGACTTAACTATGACTTAACCTGGATTAAGCCAAGACTTAACCAGGGCTAAACCAGGATTTAACCTGGGCTACACCAGGACTAAACCAGGACTAAACCAAATTTAACCAGGATTTAATCCAAACTAAATCCAGACTAAACTCAAACTAAACCAGGATTTACTTCCACACACGGCTCAAGCATGACTCGCGTAGCTTTCATCTGTTTATGGCTGTGTCTTCTCCATGGAGCTGAGCCGAAGCCAAACTGCAGACCACACCAGGCATCGTTCTGCGGGGGAATGGGGTACTCAACTAGTAGCAGCCCCAGCGGAGTGACTGGGTACACATTGAGGGACATCGGACAGATCGTGGAGACTGCGTGCTCACCCGACGTAGCCACGCTTATGTGCAGGTGCGTGATCTCTTCTGACCCCATCCCTCAAATCTAAGCAAGGCAAAACACCAGGTTTATCAGGCTTATTATGGTCTGATGGAACATGGAAAGTTTTTTATTTATCCGTTCATTTATTTGCAGTGAATAGGCAACTTTTTTGTTTCCTTACTCTTTTGTTGCCTTACTTTTAACTACTTTCTGGACTGAAAGGTGGGTGAGGAAAGGAGTTATGGACTTGCAAAATATCTTTTAAATGTGAGAAAACAGAGTTGTGGGAACTTAAGTACACTCTCCATTTACCAAGTACTGACATCCTGACTACAGTCCATGAGTCCATGTTTGAGCAAGTAAAAAACAGCCATAAATACAATGACAATTGAGTAGTTATTTCAGTCACTTCTGTTAACCAAAATCCATTCACTTTTCACTCTAAAATAGACTACATTTATAGTAAGTAGCCTATTTAATAGGCCTAGGCCTATTAAACTTGATCAGCTTGTCTGTGAAGAGTGTTCTTGTCTAATGACAACGTTCTTGTCCGATGAGAGTGTTCTTGTCTGATAAGAGTGTTTTTGTCTGATGAGAGTGTTCTTCCTAGGTCCTAGGTGATGGGACAAACTAAGAGCAGTTCCCAATATCCCTATGAGGAGAAATATATCAAGGACTGTTACGTTGCCTGGTATGGCTCAGCCGGGGCCCCACCCTGGAGCCATGCCTGGGGTTTGGGCTCGAATGCGAGTGCCTGGTTGCTGGGCCTTTGCCCATGAGGCCCGGCCGGGCTCAGCCTGAAAGGACGACATGGGTACGCCCTCTTGTGAGCTCACTATCCGAAGAGGGTCTCATAGGGGTCGGGTGCGTAGAGGACTGGGCAGTGGTCAAGGACAGGTGTCTCGGTGACCCGGTCCACAGACACAGAGCTTGTGCAGGAGGTTGAGAGGTACCGGCTAGATATAGTCGGGCTCATCTCCATGCAGAGCTTGGGATCTGGTACCCAACTCCTCAAGAGGGGTTGGACCCTCCAATTCCAGGTTGCCATGGGGAGAAGTGGCAAGCTGGTAGGGGCTTGCTTATTGCCTCATAGCTCAGCCGTCACATGTTGGAGTTCAGGCTGGTGAATGAGGGTGGCGTCCCTGCGCCTTCAGGTTGGGGACAGGTCTCTCACTGTAGTGTTGGCCCACGGGCCGAACAGCAGTGCAGAGTACCCGGGCTTCTTGGAGTCCCTGGGAGGGGTACTAGACAGTGCACCTACTGGGGACTCCATTGTTCTATTGGGGGACTTCAACGCCCACTCAGGCAACACCAGTGACACTTGGAGGGCGTGATCAGGAATGGCCTCCCTGATCTGAAACCGAGTGGTGTTGTGTTATTGGACTTCCGTGCTAGTCACAGTTTGTCCATAACAAACACCATGTGTGTATATGGCACCAGGATACCCTAGGTCGGAGGTCGATGATCGACTTTGTCATCATGTGGGAGGAGTTCAGGTAGTCCATGGAGAAATTCTGGCAAACCGTCTGACGCCTCAGGAAGGAGAAGCAGTGCTTCACCAACACTGTTTACAGTGTGGGGGGAGAGCTGCTGATCTCAAATGGGGATGTTGTTGGGCGGTGGAAAGAATAATTTGATGATCTCCTCAATCCCACTATCACGTCTTCCGAGCAGGAAGCAGAGTTTGAGGACTCAGAGGCAGACTTGTCCATCACCCTAGCTGAAGTCACTCAGGTGGTTGGGAAGCTTCTCAGTAGCAAGGCTCTGGGGGTGGAGGAAATCCATCTTGAGTATCTTAAATCTCTGGATGTTGTGGGGCTGTCTTGGTTGACACGCCTTTGCAACATCGCGTGGCGGTTGGGGACAGTACCTGTAGAATGGCAGACCGGGGTGGTAGTCCCTCTGTTTAAGAAGGGGGACCGAAGAGTGTGGTCCAACTACAGAGGAAATACACTCCTCAGCCTTTCCAGCATGGTCTATTCCAGGTTAAGCTGCTGTTTGCAGATGATGTTGTCCTGATGGCTTCATCGAGCCAGGACCTGCAACAGGCACTGGGGCAGTTTGCAGCCAAGTGGCTGGGATGAAAATCAGCACCTCCAAATCCGAGGCCATGGTTCTCAGCCCGAAAAAGGTGGCTTGCCCTCTACGAGTGGGTGGAGAGTCCTTGACCCAAGTGGAGGAGTTCAAGTATCGCAGGGTCTTGTTCGCGAGTGAGGGGGTGGGGGATTTAGTGTGAGATTGACAGGCAGATTGGTGCAGCATCTGCAGTGATGCAGTCACTGTATAGGACCGTTGTGGTAAAGGAGGAGCTGAGTTCAAAGGCAAAGCTCGATTTACCGATCAATCTATATTCCTATCCTAACCTATGGTCATGAGCTGTGGGTAATGACTGAAAGGACAAGATCGTGGATACAAGCGGTTGAAAAGACTTTCCTCTGCAGGGGGGCTGGCCGCTCCTTTAGGGATAGGGTGACGAGCTCAGTCACATGGGAGGAGCTCGGAGTAGAGCTGCTACTACTCCACGTTGAGAGGAGCCAGTTGAGGTGGCTCGGGCATCTGTTCTGGATGCCTCCTGGAGGCCTCCCTAGGGAGGTGTTCTGAGCACGCTGGAGGGACTATGTCTCTCGGCTCGTGTCGGAAAACCCCTCAGGATTCCTGGATACAGCGGAAGAAAACGGATGGACGGAGCGGAATTTCTGTTTCAACATTCAAATCCGGAGGTATTTCTTTGTCCCATAGAAGTGGTCATTTAAATGTAGTTAATATGATTGACTGAGATTCAGGAGCAGGACCATTCTTCAATCTTTTCCTGCTCCTTTCCACCAAACCACAGCTCCACACCTTTAATTACCCAATAGCCTATACAAGCGTATTCCTTCTGTCGCGGGGGGGGGGGGGGGGGGGGGGGGGGGTTCTTGATCCTTGCTAGTGAAACCGGTCCGAAGTGATGAGCTTACTTGCACTTACCTAGCCTACAATCCTTCCTTGAACAGGAATCAAGGGCTCAGACATCACCTATCCCCCATCTATAACTCCATCCTCAGACCCAAAGCAACACAAAGAAAACAAAGACCACAATAGGGCTAGCCAGGATGCTAATAGGTGTGAACTCACTCATTAGTGGCTTGAATGACTATGCTAAGTAGGTCTCAGGCACAGTGCACACTTAGGGTAGCAAGTTAAATATGTAAACTGATATGTAAACTGGACAAAATATTTAAGGAGTTTGGACGTTTGGCTGCTCATCCAAGCTACTTCTTCAGTTCTGGTCAAATTGCTGGTAGGCACTGCCTTATATCTATCTGAAGGTAGGAGCCAACTACACTTAAACTGGAAACAAGTGAAAAGAGAGGTCACACATTCCTTACATAGCTGGTGTATCTGAAAAACTTCAGAGAATTTTCAGACAGTATGAAATTTTAGTCCATATCAAACCAACAAACATTTTATGACAGAAACAGGTTCACCTTAAGGACATAAGCCCGACGTATAAACAAAGTAATGTAGTCTACTCCATTCAGTGTAGTGAAGAATGCAGTGAGCGTGTGACAAAGTGGGCTTTTGTCCCTTTTTAATATTACCATTTGTTTGTTCACATGTATGTTAATTTTCAATAATTTTCTAATACAAAACTAAATAGAACTATCCCGGGTTTGTTTAGTTTAGTTTTTCAATTAGTTAAATCACCACACACTTGTTAGTTTAAACATATTTTATTTGGTTAAATCTGTCAATTCAGTTTAATACTGCAATCCACTTACCTGAATCTCCACATGGTCCAGACAAAGAGGCCCTATGTGGGCCATGTTTATAGGCTTGGGTGTGGTCATGGGCCAGACCATGTGGAGGGGAGAACTGGTTTAAATTTGTTTATTTCTTTGTGTCAATGTCTTCTGTATTTTGTTTCAATGTTTTACGTGTTTATAGTTATTTTGTTAAACAATGTTTAGTTAAGGGACTTTGGCCCTGAGAGATGGTTTTAAATATAAGATATAGCTAATGTTATACCCACAGCACTTGTGGAGGATATGGTGTATACCAGGGGGAGGTGCTTCAGGTGCAGGAGGGTATTTAAGCAGGGTTAATTAGACATTAGAGGGAGACATCAGTGTAGCCAGGGTACATGGCTACACATGGCTTTTTTCCTTAGTTGTTTAAGTTCTGTTGCTTAGTTTTGTTGAGCACTGTTAATTTTTGTAAATATATATTATTTTTTTGTCCACGGGGTTCCACAATGCTGCTAATAAATTTTGTCTAATGGGACTTTTTTGAGTCTGTCTCCTACTTCGACCACTTCGGGCCAACTTCCCCACAGAGCGTTACATTGGAGAAACTAAATAGCTACTCCATAAGAGTGTACCAAAACTGTCGAGAGAGCTGCTCAGGACCTCAGTCTGTTGTCCATCTCCATCTCAAAGACACTAACCACTCCTTTGAAGACAGCGGCTTGGAGGAGCAGCGAAACATCTTTACTCCTTCAACTTTTTGTCCAGTTGACAGATTTAATTTTTGGCTTTTACTATGGATCAGACCTGGACGAGGGAATACTCAGACAATTTTCAATGTAGTCAGCTCCTTCTTTCAGGTAGATAGAAGGCAGTGTCCTCCAGGCAGTGTCCTCCGGGCAGTGTCCTCCGGGCAGTGTCCTGCAATGTTTTGTCCAGTTGACAGATTTAATTTTTCTTTTGTGATATAAAAACACCTCTATAACGCAGTCTTTGTTGATGGTGCAACTACTTATGCAATTTTACAGTGTTTTTGTTCATTCTGGTTTAGAATTGGTAAAGAATATGGCAACCTCTTATGGAGATCCATTGGAATTCAATCCAGCTATCTTCAAATGATGTCTTTTCAGCCTCCAGATATCAAAGAAATAAGTGAAATAATTGATTTCATTTTCTCACTGTCCTTAAACACAGGTGTTGTTTCAGATGATGTTCAGGTAGCCAAGGGCCTTATTTAAAACAGAGGATAAAGCATGTTTCAATAACTACAGACCCATATCTGTTTGCCTTGCTTTTCACAAGTATTAGAAAAAAAAGTTTAAAAAAGGTCATCCCGGTGTGTTGGTGTGATGGTGGTGTAGTAGTTGGTGAAGGTGACTGTTATTTCGTACAGGGTGGTGGTGTCACAGTATTGATGTGATGGTAGTATATTAGTTGGTGTAGGCTGTTTTGTACAGGGTGGTGGTGCCGGAGTGTTGGTGGTGTAGTAGTCGGTGTGTATGACTGTTGTTTTGTACAGGGTGCTGGTGCCGGAGTGTTGGTGGTGTAGTAGTCGGTGTATATGACTGTTGATTTGTACAGGCTGCTGGTGCCGGAGTGTTGGTGGTGTAGTAGTCGGTGTATATGACTGTTGTTTTGTGCAGGGTGGTGGTGCCACAGTATTGGTGTGATAGTAGTGTAGTACAACCCCAATTCCCATGAAGTTGGGATGCTGTGTAAAACTTAAAAAAATACAGAATACAATGTTTTGCAAATCATTTTCAACTTATATTGAACTGAATAAACTACAAAGACATGATATTTCATGTTCAAACTGATAAACTTTATTGTTTTCATGCAAATATTCACTCATTTTCAATTTGATGTCTGCAACACGTTCTAATAAAGCTGGGACAGGGGCATGTTTACCACTGTGTTACATCACCTTTCCTTTTAACAACAAATAAATAAGTGTTTGGGAACTGAGGACAATAATTGTTGAAGCTTTGCAGGAGGAATCCTTTCCCATTCTTGCTGAATGTACAACTTCAGCTGCTCAGCAGTCCGGGGTCTCCATTGTCGTATTTTACGCTTCATAATACGTCACACATTTTCAATGGGACACAGGTCTAGACTGTATAGAGGCCAATCTAGTACCTGCACTCTTTTACTACGAAGTCACGCTTTTGTACCACGTGCAGAATATGGCATGGCATTGTCTTGCTGAAATAAGCAGGGACGCCCCTGAAAAAGATGTTGCTTGGATGGCAACATATGTTGCTCCAAAACCTGTATGTACCTTTCAGCATTAATGGAGCCTTCACAGATGTGTAAGTTCCCCATGGGCACTAACACACCCCTGGACCATCACAGAGGCACTAACACGCCCCCGGACCATCACAGAGGCACTACCACACCCCCAGACCATCACAGAGGCACTAACGCGCCCCCGGACCATCACAGAGACACTAACACGCCCCCGGACCATCACAGAGGCACTAACACCCCCCCAGACTATCACAGAGGCACTAACACGCCCCCGGACCATCACAGAGGCACTAACACCCCCCCAGACTATCACAGAGGCACTAACACGCCCCCGGACCATCACAGAGGCACTAACACCCCCCCAGACCATCACAGAGGCACTAACACGCCCCCGGACCATCACAGAGGCACTAACACCCCCCCAGACCAACACAGAGGCACTAACACCCCCCCAGACTATCACAGAGGCACTAACACGCCCCCGGACCATCACAGAGGCACTAACACCCCCCCAGACCATCACAGAGGCACTAACACACCCCCAGATGGTGCTTGGTTTATTTCATATGATATTTTTAGATCATCACTCTGCTGTTAGAGGACAGAAGGAAATGCCAGCTGAAGCTCGCTGTAGGACTCCACAGTCTCAAACAGGATGGTCCAGAGGTCATAATTGGGGCTGAAGAGGCATGAAAACCAGCACCCCCCGGCCACAAAGAGTCAGGGCTCCTGTCACTTTCCAAATGTACTCAGCACTTGTTGTTTTTTTCTTTTCTTGACATGTCTCATTTACAGAGCCCAGTGGTATTGCTTCTGGAAAGATCTGACTATTCTTGCACAACTTTAGTAATGTCTTGATATGGTCTTGTCCCTTTTCAATCTCATCCAAAGCATTCTTCCAGTTCAGCTCTTTGCGGATATCACTGTTGCATATCTTGTCCATTGCAGCTTTTATATCTGTGCATGTCTGTTGTATCTCCTTATCCTTGACACAAATGGCTTTCCTCAGTGTTTCCAGTTCAACCTTAAGTGTAATCTCAGCAGCTGTAGACGTAGACAGGGAATCCAGAGTTTTCTTTCTCTCAGTAGTCAGTTGATAGTGTTGAATAGACAATTTTCTTTGCTGCTGTTGGTGTTCGTTGAAATCCTCTGTTGTTGGTTTTAAGTAGAGTGACTGACACATAACTGACTTTTTTAGCTTTTGCACAGGCTTGTCTTCTTCTGTTTCTTTCACCAATCTTTTGCTTTTTAATCTCTCTAACTCCTGTTTAAGCTCTTCCACACGATTGACAAGAGAGTTTTTTTCAGCTGTCTCCTCTTTTATCCTGCTTTCAACCTCCTGCTCCAACAGCAGGTCATGGAGCGCCCTCTGCTCTGATACATGGCTTTCACTTTGCATAGTACAGTTTTAACTTGCACTTGGAGATGTAGTGACGAATTGTGTTAACTGACAATGGTTTCCTGAAGTGTTCTCTGAATCTTTTGATGATATTATGGAACGTAGATGATGAACTCTGAATTCTTTGTAATTGTATGTTGAGAAACATTATTCTTAGACTGTTGGACTATTTGCTCATGCAGTTATTCACAAAGTGGTGAACCTTGCTCCATCCTTGCTTGTGAATGACTGAGGCCTTCGGGGATGCTCCTTTTATACCCAATCATGACACTCACCTGTTTCCAATGAACCTGTTCACCTGTGGAATGTTCCAAACAGGTGTATTTTAAGAATTCCTCAACTTTCCCATTCTTTTATTACCCCTGTCCCAGCTTTATTGGAACGTGTTGCAGGCATCAAATTGAAAATGAGTGAATATTTTTATTTATTTATTTATTTGACAGGGACAGTACATTTAAAACATTGCCACCATATAGGTCACCAATGACCATGTACATAAGGCTTGTAGCCACAGGCTAATTTGCAGCCCCCGTCCCTGGTTAGGCTTTTAAAGGACAGAAAATAACACAAATAACACACAGATACAGGACAAAAACTAAACAAGAACATTAATAGCATTGGTCCCACTTCTCCCCACTATATCCAGTTTTAGTGTTCACATTTCTGATTTTCTTTAAGCCACTTTTTTTTACTTTTGTAGAAAAAAGTCGCTGACTTGAACTCCAGAGGCAAAGAGTTCCACAGATGTGAAGCCTTCACTGAAAATGCTGTTTGACCCAGAGCTGTGCGGCCCCTCCTCACTCTGCAGCTCCCACTCACAGCAGCTCGAGTCCGTACACCTTCAGTGCTATAAGTCTGATTATATTTACACATTACACCCGGAGCTAGACCATTCAAACACTTAAAAATGTTTTTTAAAAAGATGAAATTTATAAAACTTTCAAAATACATCATATGATGATAATTAATGGGTTTTCTATCAAAGATTTTAAGTGTTTATAAAAGACACTAATGGTTTCATGACAGAATTTGTGTCCTGTCCCCAGACAATAGCACAATACGACATGTGAGACAAGATCATAGCGTGCACGAAGACTCGAGCAGCTTGAACAGATAAACATGGCTGAATCAACTGAAAACAATGTATGTTTGTTTTTATAGTCTTGGACATTTTTTTAATGTGCCCATCAAATTTGAGCTTTGTGTCTAAACCACACCTAGATATTTAAACTCCTTGACCTGCTCTATTTCATTTTGGTCAATTTTGATCTTAAGTTCATCTAATGGCTGATTTTTAAAGGAAAAACACATTGACACAGTTTTTGTAAACTTGTTCAATGTTAAACCGTTATTTTGAATCCATTTTGACACCTCAACTAATTGTGTGTTTAAATGATTGTGTCATCTGTGTACATTTGGCTCATAACATTTTTGCAAATTTCTGGCAGATCATTTATGTATAAGCAGAAAAGTAGCGGACCCAAAATGGATCCTTGTGGCACTCTCAAATCACAATTTTGGATTTTACATCCTTTATCATTTTGACACATTGTTACCTTTTTTCAAGATACGATTTAAACCAATATATTGCTTGTTTTGCTAAATTAAATTGTTTTAATTTTGTCAGAAAAACTGTGTGATACACTGTGTCAAAAGCTTTTCTAAAATCTAAAAATATAGCTCCAACACATTTGCCTTGATCCATACTACGTTTTATCATTTTAGTTTACACAGCCAATTCAGTAAAATGTTTGGGGCGAAATCCAAATTGTTTAGGGCTGAGTAAATTATTTTCTTCCAAGTATATCATTAATTGTTCAGCCACTAACTTTTCAAGTACTTTTGAAATAATAGGCACAATTGAAATCAGACGATAATTACATGCGTCGTCTGTTGCACCACACTTAAAAATTGGTGTCACAACAGTAGTTTTAAAACTTTGAGGAAATTCAGATTTTTTGATTGATAAATTGACTAAATGTAAAATTGGCTTTGACAATATTATGCTTTACTTTTATAAATGAAGTGCCCAAATCATAAATGTCTTTTGCTTTTGAGTTATTCAAATGGCTAATAACTTCATGTATCTTGTTTTGATTCACCAGTGTGATGTGAAAAGAGGAGGGTGAATCCTCCACATCCTCACAGGTTAGTGTTCACGCTCTTGGATCTACTAAAGTAGATTTGCGATTTGTCAATTTATTAATATGTTTCCAGATTAGTGAACTATTTCCTCTTGTATCAATAAACTTTTGCTTAAAGTATGAGGACTGGGCCTTTCTTAATTCACTAACCACTTTGTTTCGTAACTCTCTAAACACAAGCATATCTGTTTGCAGCTTAGATTTTAATGATATTTTTAGTGCCAGGTCCCGTTTTTTCATGAGTTGGATGATGGCATCGTTAATCCAAGGCAAACAATGTTTTTTCTTATTGTTTTTTCGAGTACATGTACATTTCTTAATAGTATTTGATAGAATCTCAATTATTTGATCACCACACTGATCAACATTTTCCAATTGAATCATGTCATTCCATTTTATATTTTTCAGTTCATTTTCAAGTTGGGGAAGTTTATGTTTTGGAATTACCTTTTGTTCCTTCTTAATATTTGGAATAGAGAAGACATCCTGTAAACGTTTTTTAGTCAATTTTCTGACCATCAGTGTCATATATTGATCTGACAAACCAGTCACAAAGTTATAGGTTTTAGTGACACGTTCTGGTTTGTTTGTAAATATTAAATCTATTAACGTTTGACTACCCGTAGTGGGTCTTTTTATAAGTTGGAACAATTTATGTTTTGATACAACACATTTTAATTTACCTTTTGTACCTATGTCCATCCAATTTACATTAAAATCTCCACATAAAACAGTTTCATTTTTAAGATTAAATCATTTTAACACTTCATCAAAGTTCTGATAAAAAGATGCTCCATGAGAGGGTGGATTATATAAAACTAATATACTAAATTTCATTGTGGATGATAGAATAACATTTAAAGCAAGACATTCAATCCCAAATGTATTGACTTCAATTACAGAGCAATTAAAGCTCTCTCTGATATAAATCAAAACTCCACCTCCTTTTCCATGAAGATGATCTTTCCTGTAACATGTATACCCAGAAATATTGACCATGCTTGTTGGGATATTATTATTTAACCAAGTTTCACTCATGGCCAAAAAGTCAATATTTGAGTTGCTCAAAAGTTGTTGCACTTCATTAAACTTTGACAGAAGACTTTGAATGTTAAGATGACCTCCAAACATGCCTTTTGGCTTGGCCTTAGAGTCCCAAATCACCTTTGCAGGATTTACAGTCTGAAAGTATTTCAGCAACTTTGCTGAGAATCCATTTGTACCGGCTGGATCCACATTCAGCTTCCACAAGATGGTGTTGTTGAAAATCCTCAGGTTGCAACTTAGTTAAATTTCTATTAATCTTATTTAAAGGACCTGGATTTAGTTGTATATCACCACTGAGAAGTAAAAGAAGAAAGTACGTCCATACATGTCCATTCTTCCTGCTTGCACGTTGTTTGGATTTAGCAGAGCAAAAAGGCTGGTTGTTTAGATTACTTGTAATATTACTAGTCAAAAACACTACATGATTTCCAAATCCAAAAGAGTGCAGAGTTGATTTTACAACCATTACCATGGAATGAGTAGAAGGACCTGCTGAAGTTTCAGAATGAGTCAGGCACTGTCCCAATGGACGACAGAGACACCACAGACACATTAGCCACACAATGACATACCTTTTGTAGGCTATTGCTTTTTCTTGGTCATTGTGCAGTTGTCCAGATCTTATGAATACATTGGGATAAATGTATTTGCATAAAAAACAATAAAGCTTATCAGTTTGAACATTAAATATGTCTTTGTAGTTGATTCAGTTCAATATAGGTTGAAAAGGATTTGCAAATCATTGTATTCTGTATTTTTTTAAGTTTAACACAGCATCCCAAATTCATTGGAATTGGGGTTGTAGTTAATGTAGGGGACTTTCACACAGGGTGGTGGTGCCACAGTGATGGTGTGATGGCGCTGTAGTTGGTGTAGGTGACTGTTGTCTTGTGCAGGGTGGTGGTGCCAGAGTGTGGGGCGGAGGAGGATAGCCGTCTGAAGCCATGTCGGGCTCTCTGTGAGAGGGTGAAGAGCGAATGTGAGGCGCCACTGAAGGCAAAGCGCATCTACTGGCCCATCCGCCTTAGGTGTGACAGCCTGCCCCGGGACCACTGCGTACAGGTGAGTGACAGGTGAGCAGGACAGGTGACACTGCCCCAGGACCACTGCGTACAGGTGAGCGACAGGTGAGACTGCCCCAGGACCACTGCGTACAGGTGTATCATAATGACTGACAGTGTTAGCAGTGTGGTTACCATTGAGCAGGGTCCGGATAGTTTGTTTGTGTTGCCCGATGATGACTCCGTGATGCGAAAATGCCCAATGTAGTGTTTTGGGGGTTTTTTTTATTATTTGTCTTGGGCAAATGGACATCTTTTCTCTTTGCATAGCCTAGGCAGCCACAATCAATATCAATCAACACAATGATACAAGAGAAAAATAAAAATAAACAAAAACAGACAAGCAAAACACACACAAAAAAGGGTATCTCCGATTGCCCAAAAAGGAGTGGGAAGAAGAAAACTTAAATGTATGTAGTGTTTGATCCGCCCTCTGATTGGTCCATGTTGGCCAGATTGTTCTGTCACGACTGACAAGGGGATCAAAGATTCAGAAATTGGGTGAAAAGTTAAAGTTTATTTACAGAGAATATAATGCAAATCAAGGTAGATGGAGAAGACAGTTGAGAGCGGGGTTGTTTGCAGTAGTCTTCGTGTGGATCGTGGGCAGCGGGGTCGGAGACGAGGTAGTCCGTACCGGTCGCGGTGAACTGGGTCAGAAGGTGTGAGGTTCATACCAGTCGTAGAGAGCTGGGTCGGAGGCAGAGGAGCTGTGCGGGTTCAGGGAGCGGGATCACTGTGGATATGCGGATGATCTGGCACTGAATGTCAGGTCCAGCTTGATTATGGAATGAGTTGCAGGTCTGTATGGGAGGAGCCAGAATCTCCACTCAGCTCCAGGCTCTGACACAGAAGGGAGGGGGAAAACAGCACAAAAAGACAGGACAGACTGGAATCTTGACAAGGTGAGTGACAGGTGAAACTACCCCAGGACCACTGCGTACAGGTGAGCGACAGGTGAGTCTGCTTCAGGAAATGAGACAGACCCATTTTATTTCAGGTCCTGTACTTGAGCAAAAGCCACTAGCTCCAGCTCAAATGTGTTCAGCTGGACTCCTGTCTAACACATTACAGATGAAGACCGAACAGTATAAATAAAGCAGTGGAGGAGGTGAAGAGGAGGGATGGAGAGAGGAGGCTGTCTGTTCTGCTCCTGCGGTAAAACGGGGGCAGAGAATTATTTTCTGATTTGTTGTCCCAGGGCTCGGGGGGCGGGCTCTCGCGTACAGGCCCTGCAGTTTGTGAGCCAATCAGCATCGGCCTTTGCAACGACCTGGCCTATAACCTCACAGTGATGCCGAATTTGCTGGGGCACGTGCACCAGGACGACGCTGGCTTGGAGATGCATCAATTCCACCCTCTGGTGAAGGTTCAGTGCAGTCCTGCCTTAAAGGAGTTCCTCTGCTCCGTCTACGCCCCCGAGTGCATCATGGGGAGTGCTCGCGCCCCCTGCAGGCGAACGTGTGAGCGCTCGCGGGCTGGCTGCGAACCGCTCATGAACAAGTTTGGCTTCACGTGGCCCGAGAGATTGAACTGTGACAAGTTCAAGAACGACACCTGCAGGCTGGTGAGCAGCTTCTTTTTGTTACACTGATCTTTAAAAGGAAATCAGTAGTTTAAAGTTTTTAACAGCTAAATGGATGTTGTCTATAAGTCATATGATGAGACACAATAACAAAATACAATAACAGATATCTTATTTAGCATCCTTTCTATGTCTATGGACTGTTTAAAGGATGGGGAAAAGTCAATTGAATAATTTAAAAGTGATACCACGGAAACTGAAAACTAAAGACATACTTTGAAGCATTGTCCGTGGGGATAGATAGTTTTATCATTATCATCAATACTTTATTACAGACTCATAGTCCTGAGTTAAGACACACACCCCTCCTCCACACACAGTGTCACAGCACACAGCTGGGCCATGCTCCACAGATCAGACTGGTACTGTTCTCATAGTCATCAAGGCCATCGATTACATAATGTGGAAGATTTTGCCAAAGGAACATGGAAAGGAGGAGGAGGATTTTTGGCTAAAATGTTACATACTGTGACTTTAAAACATTATTTTCTTGCCAGTCAAAAATCTGTAGTGGAAGAACAGACTCATTTGGCGTATTTTATTTCTGAATGGTCACTGCCAAACCCCAGCACCTGCAGCCAATCATGAGTCAGTGCTAGTGCAGCCTCTGCAGTGAGTGAACTCTGGAGGTTCTGAACATGAGGCCTGTCCATATACTGATGAGACACACTTTTATGTGTCTTTATCTGCAGGTTCAGGCTCTGGACACACAGGTTGTAATATCTTTTTTAAAACCGTAAGAATGCAGGCTACAGTTCCTTTATCATTTTCTTTATTTGTGTAATTTATAACAGCAATAATTTAAAGCAGCATAACTATTTAGTTTAAATGTGCAGCTCTAGGTGTGTGCTCTGTGTGTTCCTCCAGGAGTTGCCCTCCTCCCTGGACCCGACTCCGCCCCCTCAGTGTGAGCCCATCTCAGTGCCCATGTGTTCGGATTTGCCCTACACCCAGACGGTGTTGCCGAACCCCCTGGGCCTCCTCACGCAGCAGCAGATCTCTGAGGAGCTAAGGAAGCACTTCGGGGCCCTGCTCACTGTCGAATGTTCCCCCGCCCTTAAACCCTTCCTCTGCTCTGTCTATACCCCTGAGTGCGTCCAGGGCAGAGCACGCCCCCCCTGCAGGACACTCTGTGAAGAGGCGCGCTTCGGCTGTGAACCGCTGCTCAAGAAGGTTGGGATGAGTTGGCCCCAATCGCTCACGTGTGAGGAATACGACACAAAGTCCTGCTCCCATGTGAGTGATGTAAACAGGTACTGAAATAACAGGACTCAGGACGACTGTAGTGTGAAACAGGGAGACAGAGGCCAGGAACAACAATGGTTGAGGCTAGCAAATGCAACATATGCACATGCCTTAAAACCTTTACTCATGTTTCTCAAACGGTGGTGCACGAGCTCTTTCAGATGGTACCACAGACTGTATAAAGAAGTGCACTAAGGGAGTGTGACGTCACCATAGCATTCGGCTCGAGTCAGATGAAGCTCATAGAGGCTCGCAGGTTTAGGGGCAAATTAGAGGCCGATTGCTAGTATCATAGCAACCAAAGAGCCAATCCAGTGTGAGACTGTTGAAGGTAACACCACTTCCTGCCCACACTGCTGGTTTAGCGCACAGCGTGTGCTTAGCAATGCTGTCATTTAAACCTGTTGTTAAAACTAGCGGGAGCGACCGTGTGAAAAGAAGGATATTAATGTTCATATCTTGATTTACAGACACAGTAGTGAAACAAAAACCCCAGGATCATGTAGAGTGGGTTAATATGAACATTTCAAGACCAAAATGACGAGTCTGACAGCAAAGAGAGGGGCCACAGGTTTTCAGAGTAAAGTGAGTCGCTGGAGCTGGAAGCATGCCCAGTCAGTTCCTATTTGGAACACGGTGGCTAGCAGGTTGGCTATATCCATTTATATATACAGTCTATAGCTGGTAGGTGACGGCTCTTCAGTTTGTGAGTTTGACTCTTTTAGAGTGCATTTGATTCTTTTCTGTCCTCCAATGGATAATTTCTTGCTTAGAACTACAGTGGAAACGACGTGATCCACTTTTAGACCTGGTTAAGTCCCAGATTAGACCTGGAATAGTCCTGGTATATACTTTAGTTATTTGCAAGTGCATATATTCCATAGTGAGTGCAGTCAGGTGGGGGCTGGAGGGGGCCCTTTCTTTCTTTCTTTCTTTATTCTTTATTTGACAGGGACCATGTACAAATTCATTAATCTTACAAAGAAAAGATGATTTGCACCAGATTTAGCTACTGCTACTTTCCATCTGCAGTCTAGTCTCCCCTAGAATGGCAGATGCTCCCCCATAGCCCCCAAAAATGTTGCCCCATTTTCATAGCATATCCAACCTCGACTAAAAATGTTCAAATGGAAATGGAGTGTTCAAAGGAGACTACACACACACACACACACACACACACACACACACAAAAAAAACATATTAGGGTTTATACATCACTACAAGGGCTCACTACATTTAAACTTGTTTAAAACAGGGACTCAAACATGGTAGGGGGAGGGGCTGCGCTTGTGTCCATAGAAGGCTCTACATGAACATGTTAAGTGAGCACCCACATTGAAGAACTTAGCCCCCCCATAACTCCTCCAGCCAAAAATATCTGGTGCCGCCCCTGGCAGTCAGTGTCGTCTAATGCAGTGATTCTCAACCTTTTAGGACTTGCGAACCCCCAAAGCGTTGTCTCACTCTCTTGACTACCCCTTGCTCATTGGTTTCATGTTTCAGTTTGGCGTGAGCAGCAGTGGGGGCATGTGCCAGCCCATCACCGTGCCCATGTGCCAGGGCCTATCCTACTCCCACACCCTGGTCCCAAACCTCCTGGGCCACAGCTCCCAGCGCCAGGCCGCCATACAGATGTCCTTCTTCAACTCCATCGTCCAGACCTTCTGTACTGTGGACATCCGCCTGTTTCTCTGCCTTGTGTACGCCCCCAAGTGTGTGCACGGGGAAGTGCAGCGCCCGTGCCGCTCCTTCTGCCTGAGGGCCAGAGAGGGCTGTGGCCGAATGATGCAGCAGCTCAACATGAACTGGCCCAGTGATCTGAACTGTGACGCCTTCCCCACAGAGAACTGCATCACGGTGAGACCAGGATTAAAGGAGCAACATTATTCAGGGTTATAGTTTCACTGTTGCACACAAGAGCCTTCATATCATGTGTTAACAAAATATACCTGATTTTTACTGTTTAAAAATGTGGAAAACAGAACTACCGTAGTTCATTTTAAACAGTTTGCAGAGGAGCAGAGTTATCCCTCGCTGACCTTATGCATTCTGAACATCCTAATTATTCACCAAGCACTTTTCACAACTTTCGAAGATTTGCTGTAACAGTAAAGCTAACAACAACTAACATGCTAATGTCTACTTCCTGATTATCGGACAGTAAAATGTTTTCTTATTGGACGCAGACAGACAACACCGGGCTTACTTTGACCTTAATAGCTTTCCTGTACAATATGTCTGTACTGGGAGAGATGCATTTTGCTTTTTCTCAAATAAAACTAAGAACAGGGCCTTTCAAATAAAGATAAAGTACAATTAGAGTATAATTTGACTTCCTGTTTGAACACGGGCAGCAGATGTGACATACGTAGAGGTAATTCCATAACCGTTACCTAGCAACCATAATGTAAACAAGGGCCAAAGCTCATCTAAGTCACACAGTAGTTTTGAATTGACAAATGAAAATATCTGACAACACCTTTATTTTGTTAAATGAATGTGTTCCCAGCACTTAAATTTCTGTGAATGAAACAAAGGACAACTGCAGGTACGTTGACGTGATCAGGTTACACACAGGCACACAGAGTTCCCTTTGTTGGAGTCAGATTTCTGTTTTATGTGATGCAACGTTAATGCCAGTGTCACATCTGGAGAATTCCATAATATGTGGATTGTGTTTGTGTTTTCAGGAGGACAGCGATGCTGAGGTGCGTGAGCTCACTGCTACTTCCATCCAATTCTCGGTTTAACGTTCATGTTTAGACTGGTGAGAACAGACAAACCATTTTTAGAGAGTGTAAATCTAATAATAGATTTGTTTTTGGAAGTTTGTCAGTTGATAATGATATCCAAAAAAAACTCAACAAAACAAAACCATGCTTTTATTTTAGTCTATTTTTGGCCAAAGAAGTTAAATACTCTGGTTTTAAAATCCATCCATCTGTTGCAGGGCCTACCACTACCATTTTTTAAGTGTCCACCATTTTTGGTTTGGCCCTGAATAGCCCAATCCAACACACTTTGCATAACATTTAAAAGCACTCGATATTAAGTGTTAAGTCCTTTATTGTCTGAGGTTTATTCACAAACACCTTTTCTTTAAGATCACCCCACAGAAAGAAATCGGGACTAGTCACGTCTCGGGAGATCACGTACTGCCCCCTGTCTTTGAAAACAACTTATTATTCCTTTAATGGCATTTGCGCTCGTGGCATCTCCGGTATTAAAATGTCGACGTAACACCGCTGGGTTTCTGAATTTGACCCATGTGACTCAAAGTACCACTGTACAATGAGGTTCGTTCCTCTGTGCTGTATTTGCTCAGATTAATGTTGGAAGGGTAGTTCTAAACGCTCTGAAAAAATAAAATTAAAATATTTAGAAACAAAAGAGTTATGAATTTTTTTCAACTGTCCGTGACTTTTGGGACTTTTGGAAGGACAAGCCCCTGCATGGGATGTAACACTAGAACATAACTGAAGTGGCTGATATCAAGAAATCCTACCAGTGGCTTGAGAAAGCTGGACTGAAGGACATCTCAGAGGCTCATCCTGACTGCACAGGAGCAGGCCTTGAGCACCAGAGAGATAGAGGCCCAGATCTACCACACCAGACAAGACCCAAGGTGTAGGCTGTGCAAAGAGGCCCCTGAGACAATCCAGCACATAACTGCAGGGTGTAAGATGCTGCAGGGAAAGCAAACATGGAGCGGCATAACCACAGAGCGGCATAGTGTACAGAAACATCTGTGCACAATACTGAGTGGAAACCCCGAGATCAAGGTGGGAAACACCTCCAAAGGTCGTGGAGAATGACCGAGCCAATATCCTGTGGGACTTCCAGATACAGACTGACAGAATTCCTTAATTAAGAATTAAGAATTAATTCTCATGTCATAATGGTGATTGTTCCACAGGCCAGCGCCAGACAGATCCTGACACGGCTCAACACTGCAGGATTCTCTGTCTACGGGAACAGTGGGTTTATCTCTAAATAAATATGTAAATGTATTATTATTATTAGTAGTAGTAGTAGTAGTAATAGTAGTAGTGATAGTATTTTTATATATATATATATATATATATATATTATTTTTTTTTAATTATAAGAGTGTTTTCTGTTACTGTTCTCCTCTCCAGGTCTCACGCTAAGAACGGCTTTCCTCCTGCTCAGCCTCGCAGATGTATCCTTTTAGATTAGACCTGGTTCAGACCTGTTTTAGTCCTGGTTTAGTCCAGGTTTAGTCCTGGTTTAGTCCCGATTTATTTAGACCTGGTTTAGTATTGTTTTTTGCCCTGATTTAATCCTGGTTTAGTTCTGGGTTAGTGTTACTTGATATGTGATATTGAAGACGTGGTTGTGTTTCCTGAGTTTGAGCAGGCAGATCGGTCTGGAGGCCTCAACTCGGTGGAGTACTTTAACATGGAGCACTTTGTGGCCACTGTGAGGAGAGAGTATGTGGAGCTCAACCAGGGACGCACTCCTCCTGCAGTCCCACAGGACCAGCTGCAGAAGGCGCTGTTCAGACGCTGTAAGAAAACAGAAGTTTGCCCACTGTTGAAATCAGAGGTTACTAGAGACCATGGCTGTGTCCGAATGTCCACACTATTCCCTACTTAGGACACTATTTAGGGCTCACTCCATTTTTAGTGATGTCTGAATTACCAAGGAGTGAAAAAGTAGTGTACACTGGTCCCTCTTTATCGCGGGGGTTACGTTCTAAAAATAACTCACAATAGGCGAAATCTGTATCAGCTTTATTTTTTAGTTATTATATATATTTTAAGGCTGTAAAACCCCTCACCTTTATACACTTTTCTCAGACAAGCTGCAACATTTTCTCACATTTCTCTCTTGTTTAATTCATTAATATTGACTCTGTGTATTTCACAGTTCCTCTGATCGTGCCTCTTCATCCTGGCATCGCTCCGCTGTAGTGTCGATCCAAAGTTTATGTAAATTTGTCTGAACACATTCTGTACTGTACAGGAGACACGGCACAGAGGAGACTGATGGACAATGGTCTACAGTCCCTCAGCCAATCAGGACGCAGAACACAATACACTGCCTTATACACTGTAAAAAAGCAAGTAGAATTGCACAAAAAAAAAAATCTGCAAAACAGCAAGGCATGAAAGATGAACCGCGACATAGTGAGGGACAACTGTACTCAAATTTTTCCACAATGCAACTCGAAAAATAGTGGGCATCAGTGGTCACTAGACCAGTCACTGTAGACCACAATGCATTGCGAGAGTCACAAAAACAATAGCATGGCAACAGGTCTTTAACTGGACACAACATGACTGAAGCAGATAGAAACACTGGTTGAGAAGGAATAAAACTGTTAAAAGAGCGATAATTTACACATCTCAGACAAAAAGCTGATGAATCCAGTCTGTTTACGTGAAATCTATCTTCACAAAAATGTGTAAAGTTATCATTAGTCCATAAAGACTTGTGCCAGTCCAACTTGTCCAACAACAATGTTTATTTACAGATCAAAATGTGCAAAAGAAGGCAGATGGATCAGACAGTTGGGAGCGGGGTTTTTTGCAGTAGTCCTTGAGCAGATCGTAGGCAGCGGGGTCAGAAACGAGGAAATCCGTACCAGTCGAAGTGAACTGGGTCGGAGGGTGTGAGGTTCGTACAGGTCGTGTAGAGCTGGGTCGGAGGCAGAGGAACTGAGCGGGTACAGGGAGCGGGATCTGATGAGGAGCAAAAAACATCCAACTTAGTGAAAAGTAACAAATGCAAAACATGAGACTGAGCCAAGCACAGTTGTACGACTGTGGATATACAGACAATCTGGTGCTGAGTGTCAGGTCCTTAGTCCCTTTGTCCTCCCTGGGTGCAGCTTGATTGGCGATTAGTTGCAGTTGTGCATGGGAGGAGCCCAAATCTCTGCCCAGCTCCAGGCTCTGACACAGAAGGGAGAGGGAAAACAGCACAAAACACAAGGCAGACTGGAATCTTGAGAAAGATCTAGTTTAGGCCTTTAACATTTTACCTAGAACTGTTCAAACACACCTACATTTCAACTAATTACCCAAAGTATGCTGAAGGAGGGAATGAAAAATAAATGTCATATAAATAAATACTAAAAGAGCCCGTCTTTTGAACAGCTCTTTTAAATGAATGGATCCGCATCCCATAAAAGAGCCGACAATTCTGTCACTAGTGTGGAGTCCCCTGTTCTTCTGTGATTATTTTGACAGTTTTTGTTGTGTTGTCTTAAAGCTCTGATTGGGATGGACAAGAAGATTTTGGAGCCGCTGTGGAGACTCTACAGGAACAGTCAAGGAAACAGCATCGACTTTGACGATTACGTGGCCGTGGTCACCAGGCTACAAGTCCTCAAAGGTAACACAAACTTTATACTGCAAGTCCTCAAAAGTAACACAGACTTTACACTGCAGGTCCTCAAAAGTAACACAGACTTTACACTGCAGGTCCTCAAAGGTAACACAAACTTTACACTGCAGGTCCTCCAAAGTAACACAAACTTTACACTGCAGGTCCTCCAAAGTAACAGACTTTACACTGCAGGTACTCCAAAGTAACACAAACTTTATACTGCAGGTCCTCAAAGTTAACACAAACTTTACACTGCAGGTCCTCAAAGGTAACACAAACTTTAGGCTTTGGTCACCTATAGGCCTGTCGTAAAGACAGACTAAAGACATGTCCGGCTGATTGATTGGTCGACTGAAAAGGGGGGTGGCAATAGCTCTAAAATGATTCTGTATCTCTGCGTATCTGACCCAAACTGCACTCACAAGACTACAACTGCAGGGGGAGCTCATGCAAATCTATTTATACAGAAAAAAAAGTATTAGGACACAATATATATTCATAAAGACAGATTAAACTTGTGAATCATGAGTTTAATCTGACTTTTTACAGATAAATGCAAAAAAAACAACAAAAAACTTGCTCACTCACTTCCTCCTTTCTGATATTGTCCCATATTAAACCTTATACTTTATTTATTCTTTATTTCAGACATGATGATGTGGACCACAGTTAAAAAAGATGTAAAATGAATCTAAATAAAATGATCTGTTAACTAAGACTCCGTGGAAACACAACTCTGTAGACTGTGGTCACATAGTGAACATCGTTACATTGATTTGACTAAAAATCTTTCCTAGTTTATAGTTTCACTTCTTGCTTGGACAGAGTTGGCAGATGTGACATACGTGGAGGTAATTCCAAAACTGCCCCTGTAGTGTTAACAAGGACCAAAACTTGTCTTAAAGACATAAGTTATGATTAGACATAAAAAATAAAAATTAATGACAGCATCTTTATTATGTTAAATGAAAGTTAAAACAGTCAGGAAAATGCCATCCTAAACTGTTTCTGTAGGTTGCTGATGTAGTGCCCTGTCAAGAGTCTGCCCTGTGTTTTGTGCTGTTTTCCCCTTCTCTTCTGTGTCAGAGCCTGGAGCTGGGCGGAGACTTGGGCTCCTCCCATTCACACCTGCAACTACGGTAATTGCCAATCAAGCTGCACCTGGAGAGGACAAAGGGGCCAGGACATGACACTCGGCGCCAGATCGTCTACATATCCACAGTGATCCCGCTCCCTGGAGTAGCTCAGCTTCTCTGTCTCTGACCCAGCTCTCCATGGCCTCATACCTTCCGACCTAGCTCACCTTTATCGGTACTGCTCACCTCGTCTCTGACCCCGCTGCCCACGATCTACTCCTGAACTACTGCAAACAACCCCACTCTCAACTCCCTGATCAATCTACCTTCATTCGCACATTTAAAAACTGCAAAGTAAACATTGTTAAACTATTCCCTGAGATCTGTCTCTTTGGTCCCCTGTCAGTCCTTACAACAGGACGATCTGGCCAACATTGACCAATCAGACTCGGGCCATGATCAAACGCTACACTGGGCATTTTCTCATCACGGAGTCATCATTGGACAACATGAACAAACCATCCGGACCCTGCATGAATGTAACCACACTCTGACCCAGCAAGTTACCCAGCTCTCCAACCAGGTCTCTGCTCACTCTCCCGCCTTCAGCTCCGCACTCCTCCGGCGCCGCACTCTTAAGAATCGAGAGGCACCGATCCGGACCCATATTCAGGTCAGCCCAGCCACTGTGGAGGTTTCTTTTTGAATGTTCCTACATGTTTCAACAAAGTCCAGCCTGTTTTACATGAGATGCTGCAAAAATACGGTACATGTGTGGATTATTGAGAGGGAGAGCACTCCAGGTCCACTTCACTGGGTTTGTGGGCGAGTTTAAATTTGTCTTTGATCACCCACACTATGAAGATGATGCCTCACTCCGCCTATTAAGTCTGGTCCCGGGTTCCAGATCCGTGGCTGATTATACCATCGAGTTTTAGACATTTTCAGCGGAGGTGGATTGGACTGACAGTGCTCTGACGGCTGTCTTTGTGAAAGAATTAGGTGACAAATTAAAGGATGAACTGGTTTCATGAGATGACCCACCTGACCTATAATCTTTGATTTCCCGAGGTAACCATATCGACAATCACCTACAGAGTCGTCAAAGGGAGAGACGCCATTCACCTATTCGGGCCGTTAATCGTTCCGCTCTACCGCTGTCAGTCAACCTGCCCCCAGCGACACCCCCACCAGAGGAGCCAATGCAGCTGGGTCGTGCGCAATTGACCGCATAGGAGCGCCTGCAACGCTGCCAGGCTGGGGAGTGCCTGTATTGTGGCGCATCCTGACCATTTCGGACAAAAGGGGGCACCTATCAGAAGGACTGGGAGTACTGGTGGGTCAGCAACACATCCCAGAAAAGAAAAATAATAGATTTCAGCTTGACGCTACCTTGTGCTTTCGTACTGTTGCCCTACCCGTCTTGGCCCTCATTGACTTTGGAGTGGAGGAAGATTTCCTAGACCAGCAGATGGCCAAGCAGTCGGGGGTAGGGTTGGAGCCACTGAAGCAACCACTTAGCTCTCAATGGGAAGCTGCTAGCCAGGGTAACACATATCACTGAGCCTATCACCTTAATCTTGCCCACCAATCACCATGAAACTCGGTGGTTCTACATCAGTTCTGCTCCTTTTGCTCTCCCTTTCTGCTCCCTCTATGCCACTTATCAGGAGGGTCACCCCTGGCTGGTAATTCACAATCCCAATCATCCGTCCACCCTTGTCACCCCTAGGAGCTGGATTCTTCTTTTGTCGCTAAGGACAAAACATTGCAGCCCTAAATCGACTTTAGGGGCCTCAACAATATCACCATCAAAAACAAATATCCATTACCACCATCGATTCAAACTTCACGCCACTCTAGGGGGACACCATCTTCACCAAACTTGACCTCAGGAACGCATATCACCTGGTGCGCATAAGGGAAGGGGATGAGTGGAAAACTGCTTTTAAAACACTTGGGACATTTTGACTATTTAGTCATGCCCTGTGGATTAACCGATGCCCCAGCCGTCTTCCAGGTATTAATCAATGACCTTCATTGGCACATTTAAAAACTGTAAAATAAACACTGTTAAACTATTCCCTGAGTATGGCTCTTTGGTCCCCCTGTCAGTCCTTACAACATGCCCTGAAGATGCTGTTATTCATTATACAACAATTTTAAAAGTGTTTTTCATTTAAAGAGGCTAAAAACTGTTTCATTTGATGTTTATTTACTTTTATTTTATGATTTCATTGTACCTATATAACAAGGACATGGTACTTTAAGAACTTATGGGAACAGAGCGCATTAGTGTGTGTGTGGGGGGGGGGGTGTAAAGAGGCAGAAAGAAGAAAAAAAAGCTTGACGTAACCGAACTGAGGACTGTAATTGAAGTTGGCCAAAAACTAGAATGAACATGAACCTGGTCGTTCAGTTTGGGGGTGCAGTTTTACAACTCGGCTCTACTTCCTGTATTTTTGGACTTTTCTTCACTTAACTGATGTAAAACTATGATAACTATTTGCCACAGGTACCATCCCACCAAACAAAGTCAGATTTACAAAATCATGAAAACCAGTCATATCCACTGAAAGATTGAAATCTGAACAGAGAAACTAGCACAAGAATCCCATGCATCTCAGACCTTTCCATATAAATGTAATGTGTTTTTTATATAAAGTTTGAAATGTTAATTTGATGCATAAAACATTGTGTTTTGCTTAGATCGCTTTGCGTCTCATCTGCTGAACGTGCCGTGTGAAGAGTGTGCAGTGGCCAGCTTCTCGTACCTGCAGGTCAGTTAAACGTGCTGATGTCACTGTGTGTAAATAATTGCTCATACATAAAAGTCTTTCTTTTCTCAGTTCATTAACGCCGCCATCCTCTGAACGGGAAATGGGATCAGCAGCAGACACATCTTCAGAGTGACATTTCTGTAACTTTACAAATATCACAAATGTATATGACTAAAAACTATTTTAAGTTTACAGGATATACATATATATTATATATACTTATATATTACAGGAGATCTTTACTTGTGTTTTTAGTTCTTAAAGTCGAACTAAATGCTAAACGTTGCTTCTTAACTGTGTAAATGGTGTTTAATGGCATCTACTGTTCCTAGTCCTTTTTGGCTATTTTAGTACAAGGTCATTTTGCAACTAAGTGTGTGGTCTCCAGTGGCCACTGCAATTTCAACTACTATGTGACATCACACAGGACTGCCCTGACTTCAGCCAGGTGTTTCTGATCACAAACACCTGGCTGCAGTTTGAAGTGTGTGTATACCTGTTGGACCAATCACGCTGTTTCGATAAAGGCCCCGCCCCTCTTCACTCTCCCCTTTACTCCTCCAGACCTCGCCCCTCCTCCTCCCCCCTCACTCTCCCCCTCAGTTTCCTCTTTAGTGCTCCAGACTTGTGTCAGACTTTTTGCTAAAAAGCTATGTGTTACTTTTTATTACTTTATTTTTAAAATGCTTTCTCTATTACACTGTGTAACCAACTGCACAATTAAAAATAAATGAAATGATAAACATGGTGGTAAATGGTTTGAATTGTAAACAGTTTTTTCTGCTCAGATAATGTTGAAAAACAAATAATTTATCATGATGAACCTGCAGCAACGCAAAAACACACAGAGGTCAATGAGGTTTTTTTATTGTTTTTTTTTAATTGAAAAGCGTAAGTGATGTTTCTGTTGCAGAAGACGTCCTCTGTTATTTCTCAGCTTCAGCTCTGCTCCACCATCGTGCAAACCCTCTCTGTCCTCCAGGGGGCAGTGCGATGCTCTGCCTGTTCACACATGGAGTGCTCCCCTGTCTGATGTCCTTACCCCGCTCTGTCCATTGTGCACCCCCTGCAGACCTGGGCCAGTACTGCATACTGACTTTGGTCTGCTTAAAGAGCTCTACATCAGTACTTACCCCAGTCCGATGTCCTCTGTCCTACCTTTAGGGGGCAGTGTTGTACTGTGGACTGTTATCCATCCCCTCTGTGTTTCCTCCAGACTCGAGCGACTTTGGTCTGTTTAAAGAGCTCTACATCAGTTTAGGAGCAGCTCAGATGTGGGGGCTTTTGCGGGGGTTGCGCCCTCTACTGGCTGTGGTCAGGCCCTGAGGAGACCTGCTCTGCATCCTCTGCACAGCTACACAGAGAAACAGGGATTAGGGGCGGTGATACTGACACAGATTAAAAAGTACATTTGGTTTTATTATTTCAGTTTAGTGTTGTTACGATACCAAAATTTCAAACTGGAATGGACTCGATGTCTGTGTAATCCCTCAGTTGTCCAGGTCTGATCTATAGTAAAAGCCAAAGTTAAATCTGTCAACTGGACGAAAAGTTGTCAGAGTGAAGACGTTTCGCTGCTCATCCAACTGAAGCGATTTGGATGGATAAACAGGACTAAACCACGACCAGCAGAAATGTTTTTCAGTGCCCTGTGATATTTTTGTCCTTTCTTTAGTAGCCATATTTGTTTTGATCCAGGTGGACCATGCATGTCCCTCATTGGCTAATCCACCTGTCAATCATCTGAACAAGCCACAAAACTGATTTAAGTGAAGACAGAGAAACAAACTAAACAAATTCACTGTTTTGTAGAATATAGGGCCTTTAAAGATGCACTAAGAAGTTTTTCTGCTTCAGGGTCTGCCACCTGCTTGTCTCTATGGCGATATAATTTCTTTCGCTGAAATGTCTCACAGTATGGCATTAAAGTGATCAACCTTGCGTTTATTTAAAAATCCAGGCGTTTTAATGGCTAAAACTACACTGAAAAACATGGATTCTGACTGAGCGCAGGGTCACCTCTCCATCGATCTGACCTGTAACTAGTGTCGAACTCTAACTTGGGCCTCTTTGTGTCCGGTGTTTTTCTGAAAATATCAGACAATCAGTTGAGACTTTTGGCATCAAAGTTTGTTACTAAAATTCAAAAATAATCGTACAGTAACACAAGCAGGACTAAAACAGGACTAAACCAGAACTAAACCAGGCCTAAACTAAGACTAAATCAGGACTCAACCGGGTCTAAAACAGGACTAAACCTGGTTTAAACTAGGACTAAACCAGGTCTAAAACAGGACTAAACCTGGTCTAAACTAGGACTAAACCAGGTCTAAAACAGGACTAAACCAGGACTAAGCCAGTACTAAACCAAGACTAAATCAGGACTAAACCAGTTCTAAACTAGGACTGAACCAGGGCTAAAACAGGACTAAACAAAGACTAAAACAGGACTATACAAGGACTAAATCAAGGCTGAAACAGGACTAAACCAGGATTAAACAAGGACTAAACAAGGACTAAACCAGGACTAAATCAGGACTAAACCAGGACTACACCAGGACTACACCAGGGCTAAATCAGTACTGAGGACTTACTGCTCGGTGTTGAAGACCTCGGTGATGTGACTCATGGTGACAAAAGGATGTTCTAAGACTTGGTTTGGGGGTCCATGCTGAGCAGGTTCAGAATCAGGTCTACAAAGTAGTCTCAGTTGAACTTTCGGTCTATGGACAGAGTCTCATGGAACAGTCCGTCCATCTGGAACAACAACATTTCACTTTAATATTGTTTACATCTCCAAAGTTCAAAATTCTCTGTTCCACGTTGATGTCATGAAGTGATAGTTTTCAAGTGAACAGCTCCTTTTACCTTTAGTTCAGTAGAGATTAGCATTTCCAGATCTGAAATAATCCAAATGATTCTGGTGAAGGTGTGTGGAGTTTAAAAACATAGAGGCGGATGATATCGTTGCTGATAGAGTGCAGTTACAGACTTTCCATTACCCTAACTCCAATTGTGCTTCACGTAAATTCAAACGGCGTCTCAAAGCAGAGGCGTGGGGCTATTAAAATATTTTACTGTCATTACGATAATCTGCCTCTGTTGTTTTTCCAGATTTCAGCCACAGCCTAGTTTCCATCTGTTAGTAAGCTGCTGGTAACTACTACAACTAATACTACAACCACAATTACTACTACTACTACTACTACAAACAGCTCCATGTTCCTCATTAATGTAAGACTACAGTGGTCCATAGTCAGTTTTTGCACCCCAGTCTAAAACAAACCAAGCAATAAATTGGTACATGATTTTATTTAGTTTTTTTTCACACTGAACTACTTCAGCAACTGAATACAACTACTACTATTACTACTACAGCCATCTTATATTTATGATTAACTCAGACAGTTAAAATACATGTATGTGCCCTGTATGTGAGTTAACTGTTAAGTATCTATGAGTAATAGTAACGTTGCTAAGTGTTAGTGTTAACTCCAGTGAACTAGAGCTACATGTGTTTTTAAAGTGCTGTAAAGCGGAGTGTACTTCTTCCTCTGCGATCCGCACGTTTAATGAATTTCTACATGGACAAACAAAGAATAAGATAGTTTAAGAAATAGTAAAATAAATAAAAAAAATACAAATAAATAAATAAATAAATAAAAAACAACAACAAACAATCTGTCAACTGGACTAAAAGTTGTAGGAGTGAAGACGTTTGGCTGCTCATCCAAGTCTCTTCTTCAATTCTGGACAGATTATTTCTTCAATTCTAGTCATATTATTTCTTCAATTCTGGACAGATTATTTCTTCAATTCTAGTCAGATTATTTCTTCAATTCTGGACAGATTATTTCTTCAATTCTGGTCAGATTATTTCTTCAATTCTAGTCAGATTATTTCTTCAATTCTGGACAGATTATTTCTTCAGTTCTGGTCAGATTATTTCTTCAATTCTAGTCAGATTATTTCTTCAGGTCTGGTCAGATTACTGCTGGACACTGCCTTATATGCATTAAAACAAATCTTCCTGCAGATGGCGCCATAGTTCACAGTTTATATGACTCCACATCTGCAGCAGGGTTTTGGGACGTGGCAGCAGCTCCTCTGGAATGGGACACTCACATATGGGATCGTGTGGCTCGTTGGTCTAGGGGTATGATTCTCGCTTAGGGTGCGAGAGGTCCCGGGTTCAAATCCCGGACGAGCCCATATTTTAATCTTAAATACTTCCATTACACATTATCACATTAAGAAGTAAGGAGAGTAGTAGGGAGAGAATCTTATTGCTTCTGCTACTACTACTGCTACTAGGCTGCTATGCATATTATTACTGCTACTACTGCTGCTGCTGCTACTAGGATTTTCGTCTTTCGTCTCAGTGACATAATATTTTTATTTTGTGAACTCTGCCCCAGCGCTTGTTTTGACTTTGGAGGAAGTTGCGTCTCACATTTGAGTCATATCTAAAGGAGATATTTTCAGCCACAGGATCAAACTTCAAAGAGGGAGAGAGAGAGAGGGAGGGATTACGTCACCTCTACTTCCTCCTTTCACAGTCTGTCATAGGTCAGATGCCACACAGAGCTGCCAAAAAAAAAGAATGACTCAACGTAATATTGATTTATCATAGGAAGTCGCACTAATGACTCTGATAGTGATCACAGAAAGAAAAGTATATTGGGCTTTAAAGTTGCAGTGTGTAACTTTTCTTGTGGATTTATGCCACCTGCCTTGGATGTGGAAAGTATAGCATTAGACTTGTGTCCATGTTGTCCATTACTTTAATTGCAGATGTTTTGCATTGAAAATTCTTTGAAAAACTTGCTGTGAGTGAGACAAAATATGCAGAGAAATTATTTTTTGTCACGCAGGTCTCAAAATGTTTACTCTTTGAAATACACGTGGAATGTAGTTATTACTTTATTTTAAAATCCTTATGGTGCACTCTGATTGGTTAATTCGTTAAAAAGCAGATGGCAGATTCTCCAATAGAAAAGTTACATAATGCGACTTTAAATGTCTGTTACAGTCATGTCGATCATTTTTATACCTTTGAACCCACCGCCTCTTTACTGTCTTAGATTACACTGCGGGCTCTCCCGGTTCTAAAGTTTATCAAGATTAAACTAATGCCACTAAAGGTCGTCCATTTTGCATGAGGTCTTTATGGAGCTGGAGCGTCGGGTTGGGATTTCCTGTTTCTCTGATGTCACTTCCTGTGAGTGGAGCTGGTATTTCACTGCAGATATAGCAACATTTACATAACTTTAACTTCAGATATTAAAATGTGTTTCAAATGTTAAGTCAAGTCTGCTCCCACTTCCTGAATCCTGCGGCCCATATATCAACAGACACACGGTAAAAAAGGAGCCGAAGGGAAAGCTCTGGACTTAGCGTTCGGTCTACGTTCCTACTCTCACCTGTGGTCCCTGGTCTAGATCTGTCTTTTGAGTAGCCTGGGAACGCCTTGGGGTCCCACCGGAGGAGCTGGAGGAAGCGTCTGGGGTGAGGGAGTCCCTGCTAAGGCCCCTGCCCCTGCGACCCAGCCCTGGATAAGCAGAAAAAAATGGATGAATAAAAAAGCAGGTACAAGAAAAGCTTTGTACTGTACTTTAAAATGATAAATCTGTTCGAGTCATGTTGGTAAAAACGTTAAAACCGCTCCCTCTTCACTGTTTCAGATTACACTGAGCTGCAGCATCGTGAGGTTAATATCTATAAAGACAAGAAATTGCACGTTTTTTTGAAGATGTTTTTGAGCAATAAAATCACATGTAATTTACTCATCCGAGGGGGCTTTAATGCCACACTGCGGCATATGCCCCCGCGTTACTCATCTCACCTTTAAAATAATCTGATCACCAAACGCGTGTTCTAATTTCTCTTTCTGTGCTCCATGGCGAGTTTCAGAATGACAAAGCTCTGAGCGTGTCTGAGGTGAGCTTCACTTCTGTAAAACTGAAGCTCATTCGACTAAAATCAATACATTAAAGTGTATCATCATTGAAGAAGCAGGGAAAAAACCTTCAAATCCCCAAACTTCTGCTTTGGCCGTGTTCTTCTGAGAGTCAGCTGAGCTCATGCCACAGCTGTCACATGCTCACATCACAGGAAACACACTGTAATATCAGCTGAAGGTAAACAAAAGACAAACACAAAGGACCTGCTGGACTCATTATTTAGTTTTGGTGTAACATAAAAATATAATCCAAGCTTAATGCAAAAGGACAGAATACAAATCAAAAATAAATTAATAAAAAATGAATGAAAACTGGTCAGGCACAGATTTTCCAACTGTTCCTTGCATTATGTTTTAGTTTATGTTGGGAATCTATCTCGTGCTTGTCTCCATGAAGATGCTATTGCTTTGTCTGGAATGTTCCGCAGTATGGTTTTAAACTGCTCAATTTATTCAACAATATAAAATGATTTGAACATTTGTGTTTCTTGCAGGTATGATTTAGTTTTGGTCATTTTTGTATCTTTCCTTTAAAAATACAACATTTTGACAATTATTTCATGTTTTGTTTTCAATCAACATCACTTCATTTGTCCCTGAGGGGCGGTTTAAGCTTATTGAGCACTAAAATACAATTTTTAAAAATCTCAAACAAGAGTCAATATGAATTATCAGATCCAGTGTCAGGGCAGTGCGAGGAGAGTAACAGCCCTCAGGACAAAGGTCTCTCTCCTCTGTGTTCTCTGTGTACTGAAGGACTCATTTACAATCAGATGTCTTAACAGTAGGGTAACTGGACCCTACTCTTTCCACAAATCAAAATTTGGACCACTATTTTGTACTCCTACTTGAGTAATATTATTTTGAAGTAACAGGACTATTATTCAAGCACAATTTTTAGCTGTACTCTAGGCAAGGCAAGTTTATTTGTACAGCACAATTCGTACACAAAGTAATTCAAAGTGCTTTACACAATAAAAGAGACATTAAAATCACACAAATCAAAACATAAATAATCACAAATAATCATCATAAAATTAACATTAAAACAGAAGAGGCAGAATAAAAACCCTTTCAGTCACATACACAGATAAACAGAACTGTTTTGAGCCTGGATTTAAACATTGTCAAAGTAGAGGCCTGTGTCACATCTTCAGGAAAACTGTTCCAGGTTTTATCTGCAGAAAACTGAAACACTGATTCCTCATGTTTAGTCCTGACTCTGGGACCAGCAGGAGGCCGGTCCCTGAAGTCCTCCTCATGTGAAATGGTTCATGTGGCTCACGTGGGAGATGTTCTTTGGTGCTGGTCCATGGAGAGACTTGTTCACACAGAGCTGCTTTAAAGTCTATTCTCTGAGCCACAGGAGCCAGAGACCTGAGCCACAGGACACATGTGTGAAGTACTTCCTGGTTCTAGTCATAACCTGAGCAGCAGTGTTCTGGATGTACTGTTCTGTCTTAAGGCTCATTTGGAGAGGCCAGTGAGCAGGACGTTACAGTCGTCTAACCTACTGGAGACAAATGCATGGATAAGTCTCTCCAAGTCTAAGTCTGGTTTACATAGTTTACCTTTGATACTCTACCCACTTCTTGACCTATTACTACAATGAGTTTCCCAGTCCGCTTTTGTTTGACATTTTAAAAGACACCCATGTACTTTGTAGATATTTGGAACGTTGAAAGAAAGGTGTTTAGATCCTCCAAAGACAGCTATCAAGACCTCTTACTGATTATATTTTTTTAAAGGTTCCACTCTCCTCTCAACGTAACCAAACACTGAACCATGAACATCGGAAGAATCGCTGAGGAGTGCATTTCCCCCAAAATTTTACGTATGAGATTCCATTTAGGAGCCAAACAATAATGGAAAACACAGTGATGTAAACAGGAAGTGAGGTTTCGGGAGGTGGGTAGGTGTTTTTCAAATCCGCATTTGAAGCATCAGAGCAAGAGTGAATATAGGCCACAAATGTGAAGTCAACCACCTCAATACAGGAAATACATGCTTTAAGGCTGCAGTGAGGTTTGTGTATTAGCAAAACGTTCCAATCTGAAAGCGAAAAGAGGTTACGGGTTTGACTCCTGATGTCTCTGAGTTGAGCATGTGACTGTGGCAGAGTGGTTATCTCTTTCACAAGGAGATTGGGGGGCTATATTCCATTTAGACTAAAAAGGAAACTCCAGTGAAGCAAATCCACACCTGTTTTTATTTTGTCATGTTTAAATTTGTCCCTTAAAGGCTTCCTTCCTTTTCCACTTCCTGTCCCCTGATTGCAGAGCAGAACTATCGGCTTATGAAACAAAGCCTTACATTGTCCTGATGGTCTGGACCCTTTTAATGCTGCACTATGGCACACCTGCTTGTCTCCATGGAGATATTATTGCATGGACTGAAATGTTGCAAAGTATTGAAGGAGATCTATTTTGCAAAACGGACATTGTAGAGCTTTTAAACATGTTATAGTTGCGTAGACCTCATTGGGTCCAGTCGAGTCCTGGGTTAGACCTGGATTAGTTCTTGTTGTAGTCCTAGTTTAGACTTTGTTTTGGTTTGGTCTCGTTATAGTCCTGGATTAGTTCTGCTTTAGACCTGATTTAGCCTTGTTTTGGTGGTTCAGTCCTAGATAAACCCGGTATAGTCTTTGTTTAGACTTTGTTTTTAGTTCTGGTTTAGTCCTTATTTTGGTTCTGATCTAGCCTAGTTCAGTCCAGGTTTTGGTTTATCCTTGTTTTGTTCTTGGTTTAGTCCTGCTTTAGTCTTCTTGTTGTTCTGGTTTAGTCCCTGTTTAGTCTTGCTATAGTCCTAATTTAGACCTTGTTTTGGTCCTGGTTTAGTCCTGTTTTGCCCCTGGTTCAGGCCTGCTTTTGGTCCTGGTTTAGTCCTGTTTTGGCCCTGGTTCAGGCCTTCTTTTGGTCCTGGTTTGTCCAGTCTCGGGCCTGGTCTATCTTTAGTCGCTGTTTGAACTCAGAGTCTACTTTTCCATCTCTGAATGATTCTCTTTGTTCTGAATCGTAGCTGGAGACTTGAGACTTTGACCTTCAGTTTAAATCCGTTTATAATCTGATCCTAGTTCAGTCCTGGTCCAGTCCCGATCTAGTCCTGTTTTTGTCCTGGCACAGACCTGTTTTAGTCCTGGTTCAGTCCTGGTCTAGATCTGGTTCAGTCCTGGTTTAGTTCTATTTTAGTCCTGGTCCAGTCCTGATCTAGTTCTGTTTTAGTCCTGGTCCAGTCCTGGTCCAGTCCTGGTTTAATTATGTTTTATTCCTGATCCAGTCCTGGTTGAGCCCTGGTTTAGTCCTGTTTTAGTCCTGGTCCAGTTCTGATCTTGTTCTGGCTCAGTCCTGGCCCGAGTCCACGTTGTTGACAGGGGAACCACCTTTCCTGACGTCACCGCGGGATACCAGAGCCTCCTCGTGGGGTGTCCCTGTCTCGCATTACCAAAGTTTAAATTTAGCCCAGATCTCAACAAAAGGCCCAATATTTCCTGGTTCGGTGGGAGTGAGATTACATGAGTTTAGTTTTTTAATCTACTTAAGGAGGTGCATTTTGTCTCAGGTTAAATCAGTATCTACAGATTTGAAGGTTAAGCTATATTATTGTCCTCATAGGGAAAGTGACCCACTGCGTTTGACCCATATTCCAGGTCAGTGATTCAAATTTGTCAGGAGCAGTGGACCCTCTTAAACGTGCTGTGGTCTTTGGAGCTTTCTTTCAGGTTATAACGTTGTTCCTTCATCAAAAACATGTTTGAAGAGGTTGTAGATATCATCCATGCATGTTTGAGTAATCTAGCGATCTCTCCTGCGCCCTATTCAAACCCTCCTTACTGTTAGCTGTAAGATTCTGTCCAAAGCTCCGCCCACAAGCCTATGCCACCCATCCTCAGACCTGGTAATTTGTCATAAATGTACAAAAGCATGAAAATAAACAATACACTGCAACTTCACAAACCTGATGCAATGTGTAGTAGTTATTTTTTAATCTTTATCGACTGAAAAACCCAGATCGGACCATTCAAACTGTAAGCATATAGATCTGATATCATTATTTTGGTCAATATGTGGGGCAGATGAAATAAAACTACATTTTTATATATGGTCAGGGACTTTTCTGTTACTTCAAGATTGAAAAACATACTTGGAAAGGCAGGTGGAGTGTGTGTTGCTCATTGACACAAAAACTGTATGCACCCCATGGAATTGTTATCCAACCCCTGTGGATGTGTGGAGTCCAGGGCTGAACCGGTTTAATGTTTTTCTTATTGCGTCAGGAGTCATTCACATGCCTAACACTAGGGGGAGGCGCCCGCTCTGACCTAATAATGTTATACGTGTTGAGCTTTGGTATTTCTGTATCCAATTCTCAACCATAAGTGAAACATTAGTCTTATACAGCGCTTTCCCAGACGCTCGAAGTCACATTCTAGACTGACGGAAGTGAGGCTGCCACCAGATATTGTGGCTGATGTGTCTTGCCTAAGGACACAACAACAGTTTCTGCCACTGGCGCCTCACTGTGACACCTGGTATTCGCCCCGGTCTCCCATCCAAGTCTTGCCCAGGCCCAGACCCGCTTAACTTCAGAGACTTGACTAGATCAGGTTTTAAAAGGAGAGTGAAAATCATGTAAGTCGTCGTTTTGGTTTATCTTCTCGTCTTGACTCATAGCTGTGCAGTGAAACTTGTGAGATATTAGTGTGAACTTTTACGCCCCGTTGACTTTTAAAGGCGTGAAACCCTCATATCGTTGACAGCATGAATGAAACCGCAGACACCCCTAACCCTGCACCCTGCACCCTGCACACCCTGACCCCACACATCAGGGAAGGTGTCGTCGGCTCGGTTTCGCAAAGTTTAAAAAAAAAACAGCGGAAATGACTAAGGCTGAAAATGAGATATGAAAGTGGTGCAGAGGAAGAGAGGAGGAGGTGCAGAGGAGGAGGAGAACCCTGCGGTCAGGGCACAAGCTGAAACAGACGATGAAGCTGGCTGAGGAGCTGAAGAGGAGTCAGAAAGCTTGTTTAGGAGCAAACGGGCCGATATAAAGCGCGCCTCCTCTTTAAACACTTGTGCAGTGTTTGTTTAGGAGCCTACGGGCTGATATAAAACGCCACTCCTTTTTTAAACACATGTCCAATGTTTGTTTAGGAGCCTACAGGCCGATATAAAGCGCGCCTCCTCTTTAAACACATGTGCAGTGTTTGTTTAGGAGCCTACGGGCTGATATAAAGCGCGCCTCCTCTTTAAACACATGTGCAGTGTTTGTTTAGGAGCCTACGGGCTGATATAAAACGCCACTCCTTTTTCTTTAACACATGTCCAATGTTTGTTTAGGAGCCTACGGGCCGAAATCAAGCGCACCTCCTCTTTAAACACATGTGCAGTGTTGGTGAAGGCTTTTACTGTTGAAATCAGGGAAATTACAGTCAATATTTGTAGGCAAACCCAGAGCTTTCACTTTGTTCTGTGGGGGTGAGACTCTGTGCTACAGTCGCCCTGAGGCAGACTGACACAGGCGTGGCTGTCATCAGATGGAGAAAGATGGAGAAATAGACTAAACCTGGACTAAAACTGAAGCTGGACTAAACTTGCAGTGTTTGTTTAGGAGCCTATGAGCCGATATAAAGCGCACCTCATCTTTAAACACATGTGCAGTGGTTTTACTGTTGAAATCGGGGAAATTACAGTCAATATTTGCGGGCAAACCCAGAGCTTTCACTTTGTGCTGTGGAGGTGAGACTGAACCTGGACTAAACCTGCAGTGTCTGTTTAGGAGCCTATAGAACATAAAGCACGCCTCCTTTTTAAACACGTGGGATGTTTGTGAATGCATTTACAGTTGGAATCAGCAAAATTTCATTCAATATTTTTGGGCAAACCCAGAGCTTTCACTTTGTTCTGTGAAGGTGAGACTCTGTGACTAAACCGGGACTGAACTTGAACTGAACCTGGACTAAACCTGGACCAGATCCGTCATGCGTCCACTTTAAACACACTATTCCAAGGTTGAAGGTTGCCATTACAAGTGCATGACATAATCATTATTATCATCATTACAAAGTGGTTAGCGCAGAGCAGTTTTTCCAGTTTGGTCGGAGCGTTACATGTGAAGAAACAACAGGATGAGGCAGCATTTTAAAGACACACAGGCAGCGTTTTTTACTACAGAGGACTGCGGGTACAAAGGAACTACTTCTATTAGAATGAGGACTGTATAAAACAACATTAGCGTCGTCATGTTGTCCCAGTAAAACAGATTTGTCCCTAGTTGGAATCGGAAGGGCATCTGGTGTAATACTGCACGTTGCCAAATCAGTGCGAGGAAAGCCAAAACATGAACTCACAAAAATCCCCAAATGCATTCTGTGCTGGGACTCTGCCACACCCACATACTGCAAATATTTGTACTGTGTATTTCAAAGCGTGTTACTATGATGCAAATGAGGTGACATGACTTTGAAATGCTGCTGAACAAAGAGGCTTAAACTTGCAGCATTTCATTAAAACAACACATGTATATGCCCTTCTCATGTCCTCCACTAGAAATGTTCCGTAGTGCGTCTTTAAGCAGGGATTGAAAACATATTGAAATTATGATTTTTCTGACAACATTTTCTGACTGTGATTAGACTTGATTGAAATCTGAAGTGACAAACTAACACAAGAATCACATTTCAGAATTATTTATATGCAGAATAAGACCCCACGGAGACACAGGGAGGGCATCTGACACACAGGGAGGGCATCCGACACACAGGGAGGGCATCTGACACACAAAGACACTTTAGAATAACACAGGAGATTTTGTTGCTTGTGGAGGAAATGATGGTTCTTTAAAAACGTCTTTAAGATTTGTTCATTGTGTCCATTCAAATTACTCTCCTCCTCCTTCTCCTCCTCTCCTCCTTGCTCTTTCTCTCCTTCTCTCCTCCTCCTTTCCTCCTCTCCTCCTCTCTCTTCCTCTCCTCCTCACCTCCCCTCTCTTCCATTCTCCTCTCCTCCTCTCCTCGTCTCCCCTTTCCAGTCCTCTCCCCTCTCCTCCCCTCTTCTCCTCCACTCCCCTCTCCTCCTCTCTCCTCATCTCCAGTTTCCTCTCCTCTCCCCTCTCCTCCCTTCCCCTCTTCTCCTCTCCCCTCTCCTCCTTTCCCCTCTTCTCCTCTCCCCTCTCCTCCTTTCCTCTCTCCTGCCATCTCCTCCCCTCTCACCTTCTCTCGCATTCTCTCTCCTTTCTCCTCCCCTCTCCTCTCCTCCTCTCTCTTCTCCTCTGGTCACTGTGGTATGAGTCTCAAACCCCTAACCTCCCCGTGTGGTGGTGCTGAGCTGACATTCTGAGGTCTGGTCTAAATGTGGGAGAGTGAGAAGATGACACAGGTCTGTACTGTCCAAACCACAACCACCAAAACTCCACCTGTCGTCTCCTCCACTCCAGGACCTGCAGGAACACACACCAGGACGCTCTGGGAGGGCATCTGACACAGGAGGACAGGAGGACGGGAGGGCATCTGACACAGGAGGACAGGAGGACGGGAGGGCATCTGACGCAGAGATACAGGAGGACGGGAGGGCATCTGACACAGGAGGACAGGAGGACGGGAGGGCATCTGACACAGGAGGACAGGAGGGCATCTGTCACAGGAGGACGGGAGGGCATCTGACACAGGAGGACGGGAGGACGGGAGGGCATCTGACACAGGAGGACGGGAGGACGGGAGGGCATCTGACACAGGAGGACGGGAGGACGGGAGGGCATCTGACGCAGGGATACAGGAGGACGGGAGGGCATCTGACGCAGGAGGACGGGAGGACGGGAGGGCATCTGACGCAGGGATACAGGAGGACGGGAGGGCATCTGACGCAGGAGGACGGGAGGACGGGAGGGCATCTGACACAGGGATACAGGAGGACGGGAGGGCATCTGACGCAGGGATACAGGAGGACGGGAGGGCATTTGACACAGGAGGACGGGAGGGCATCTGACACAGGAGGACAGGAGGACGGGAGGGCATCTGATGCAGGAGGACGGGAGGGCATCTGACACAGGAGGACAGGAGGACGGGAGGGCATCTGACACAGGAGGACAGGAGGACGGGAGGGCATCTGACGCAGGGATACAGGAGGATGGGAGGGCATCTGGCATATATCAAAGGCTGATATTTAGAATCACCTTTAGGGGAATTAGTAGATTCAAAGTTCCTCATTTGGACAGTCACATTTGTATTCAATTGTTGAAATCAGGAAGTCAAACCAGCGCAGTGTTCAGACTTTAGGTTCCTTTTGTTTAAAACGCAAGAAAACCCCCCCAAAAAAACAAAAAAAAAACAACAACAAAAAAAAGAACTGCATAACATTCAAGTTAAGAGTTTGTAAAGAGAATGTTTTCTGAGGGAAAGAGAAAAGCTAATGGAAAGTGAATTTGCCTGGAGGTAATTCCTTTAATGTTACATCAACAACATGGTTTAAAGCTACACTGTGTAACTTTTCATACCCTGTTTGTCTCTGCATATGTTTATTGTCTTGCCTGGAACTATTTAAGTAAAATGCAGACACTGGAATAAAAAAAAAACACTCAAGGAAAAGTTAAAGTATCACATGAAAAAATGGACTTAAGTAAAAGTATTAAAGTACGTGCTTAAAAATGTACTTCAAGAGTAAAAAGTAAAAGTATTTTGTGCAGATTTAGACGTCTTATAAAGCTTAAAATGTGGTGATTTTGATAAAGATCTGAGCTGTTTTTATGTGTGTGTGGTTTTTTTGTTCAAATTATGACTGTGTTAAGATCAATGTTTAACCTTTTCAGCAGGTCTCAAACTGTTATATATTACTTTTCCAACCTGTTCGAAAACGCAGTGAAGTAGAAAGTACAAATACTGCTGTTAGATGTAGTGAAGTACAAGTAAAAAGTACCCCATTTAAAATCCACTTAAGTACAGATACTTAACCTTTGTACTTAAATACAGTTGTACTTTTATTTTGTTACATTCCAGCACTGATGAAGACGAGCGGCAGGCCAAGTTACCAGTCAGATCTGTGAAAAGGCAACCCCAACATGTTTTCCACTGTGCTTTTTAACAAGAGGAACGCCTACAGTTGAATAAACATAGATGCGGAACATTCCAGATAAGAGGTGAGAGAGTTCACAACGAGGAAAGTCAAAGTGGATTAGTCTGCAGGTAATTCCTTAAATATTACAACAATATCATTTGAAGTTAAAGCTACACTGTGGAACTTTTCAGACCCATGGATATATTATGGTCTCACTTGGAATGTTCCACAGTATGGCATTAAATCTATATTTCCTGGAGAGAAGCAGATAACACCCTGAGGCCAAGTCACAGGTCAGATCTGTGGAGAGGTGACCCCGCCCACAGTAAGACGAACGTTTTTTATTTCATTCTTAACAAAACAACAGTAACTGAGATTTAAGAGTGCAGCAGGACAGAGGGAGTGAGGAGAGTGAAAGAGTGTGATGAAAGAGAACTTCACCTCCCTCGTCCTCATTCACTTTCCCTCTCTCCCTCCCTCTCTCCCTCATCTACTTTCCCTCCCTCTGTCCCTCCCCTTGCTTTTCTCTTTGCCCCCTCACTCCTCCCCCTCTCCCTCTCTCCCTCATTAACTCCCCCCCATTCACTTTCCCTCTCTCCGTCTCTCCCTCATTCACTTTCCCTCTCTCCGTCTCTCCCTCATTCACTTTCCCTCTCTCTGTCTCTCCCTCATTCACTTTCCCTCCCTCCCTCTCTCTCCTTGCTTCTCTCTTTGTCTTCCCCCTCTCCCTCTCTCCCTCATTAACTCCCCCCCCATTCACTTTCCCTCTCTCCGTCTCTCCCTCATTCACTTTCCCTCCCTCCCTCTCTCTCCTTGCTTCTCTCTTTGTCTTCCCCCTCCCTCTCTCCCTCATTAACTTCCCCTCTCTCCCTCTCTCTCCTCACTTCTGTCTTTGTCTTCCCCCTCCCTCTTGCCCTCTTTAACTTTCCCTCTCCCTCCCTCCCTCCTTCCTCCTCTCTCTCATCTTCTCCTCTTCTGTCATTCCTTCTCTCTTTTCATTTGTTCATCTGCGTGTGCAGTAAAACACTTTCAATGAGTTTGTGTAACAATAACAAATTGTGTAATAAATTGCCTCACCTCTCTCTTTCTCCCTCCTCTCCCTTTCTTTTCTCTTTCCCTCCTTCCCTCTCTTTCTCTCTACCCCCTCTCTTCATATTCTTCCTTCCTCCCTTTCCCCATTCTCTCATCTTCCCAACCCCCCCTTCTTTCTCCCCGTCCCTCCTTCTCCCTCATTCCTTCTGTCTCTCTCTCTCCCTTCCTCCTTCTCTCTCCTCCCCCTCACTCCTTCTCTCCCTCCCCCCCTCCCTCTCCACCTCTCCCTCCTTCTTTCTCCTCTCTCACTTTCCCTTCCCCCTCCCTCCCCTTCTCCTCTTCCTCCCCCCTTCTCTCTCCTGCCCCTCCCTCCATCTCTCCCCCACTCTCTACCTCCATTCCACTCTCCCTTTCTCCCCCTCTCTCCTTCTCCCCCCTATCTCTCTCCTCTCATTCCTCCTTCTTCCCCCACCCCCTCCCTCCCTCTCCCGCCCTCCCTCCTTCTCTCCTCTCTCTCTCCCTCCCCCCCTTCTCTGTCTCTACTCTCCCTCCTTCTGTCTCTCTCCTCTCCCTCCTTCTCTGTATCTCCCTCCCCTCCTCCCTCCCTCTTTCTGTCTCTCTCCTCTCCCTCTCCCTCCTACTCTGTCTCTCTCCTCTCCCTCCTTCTCTGTATCTCCCTCCCCTCCTCCCTCCCTCTTTCTGTCTCTCTCCTCTCCCTCTCCCTCCTACTCTGTCTCTCTCCTCTCCCTCCTTCTCTGTATCTCCCTCCCTCCCCTCCTCCCTCCCTCCTTCTCTCTGTCTCTCTCTGTCCTCTGCTCATGACATCAGTGGAGTTTCCCTTTGGCTAACCTCGCACATAAAACTACTCGCTCCACTTGGCAGCGCTTCATTTACAACCAGACCACAGAGAGAAGAGAGTCTCCAATCCAGAACCAAACCAGAACTAAACCAGAACTACACCAGGACTAAACTGGGACTAAACCAGGACTAAAGTGGGACTCATCATGGTTGCCTACAGCCCTACACCTGCAGATGTGGAGAGGGGAGCTCATCAGGACCACAGTCTGGTCCTGGTCCAGACCCAGTCCTGGCTGAACCGGACTCTGAAGATCTTTGGGGTTATTTTCTTCTTGGCTTTGGCTCTGGCTCTGGTCTTTGTTGTGGTTTGGACTTGGAGCACCAGAAGAGACGCAGGGGTGAGTGTTTTATGGTTTGCATCAAATGAAGACGAATGAAGAAGATCATGTGTGTCAGATGTCCTCCCTGTGTGTCAGATGCCCTTCTTGTGTGTCAGATCCCTGTGTCTCCATAGGTCTTATTCTGCATAAAATCTGCTCACTCTGCACTTTATATCTTTACAAACATGCTCTAAAACGTCCCTGTGTGTCAGATTCCCTCCCAGTTTGTCATAAATTACAATGAACTATTTTTTAAGAAAGGTTCCGGCTTAGTAACTCCTTTTGTCACTCACGGAGTTCAGCATTTTGAGGACTTTTTTCTATTCAAAACATACAACATTTGGTTTTAAATTGTTAATTGCTATGGTAACAGTGCTAATATGTGATTACTCTGAAACCATTGGACACATCAAGCCCTAACTGCTCTAACTATATAGAGTTCCTAGGCCTCAATCTGTCTTAATAAATGATTTGTTCATTGTGAATTAACCCTTTGTTCGTAAAGATAAAGCTTTTCAGATTTTATGCTGTGCTTGGTCAAAAATGGAAGCAGATATTTAAAGTTCCACTGCGAAACCTTTCTGTTGTCTCCATGGAGATACTTAAACATCTCTTTATTATTGATTATTGTCCCCCAAAAATAACTTGGGAAATCCTGCGTTCTTACTTAGAGGCGACTTGCACTTTGCCTGAGTAAAATGAGTAAGTGTAGTTTTTCTGCTCGGTCAAAGGGGAAGTAGGAGTATAAAGGTGCACTGTGTAACTTTGGTCGCCCCCTGTTGTCTCCATGGAGATAGAATTAGTATTTCATTCAAACTGAAGCAGACTTTAAACACTGTGACGTCCGCACTTCCTTCTCCAGTTTTATTGTCTTAATCGTTGATACTCGTAGAAATCGGCAGCGTCGCGTCGTCATTTTGGTACAAATGACACAAAAAAAGTGCTGTTCTCTCCCTTCCTCCTTCTGTCTCTCTCTCTCTCCCTTCTTCCTTCTCTGTCTCTCCCCTTTTCCCTCTCTCCCTCCTTCTCTCTCCTCTCCCTCCTTCTCTTTCCTCCCTCTACCTCCTTCTCTCCCTCGCTCTCTACCTCCCATCCTTCTTCTTTCCATTCTCTCTCCCTCCATCCCATTCTCCCCTTCTCTGCCTGCCTCCCCCTCCCTCCCCCTCCCTCCCCCTCCATCTCTCTCTCTCCTTCTCTATTCTTCCCCTCTCGCCTTCTTTCCCCTCTCACTCCCCTCCCCCCCTCTCCTTCTCTCCCCTCTCCCCCTCTCCTTCTCTCCCTTCCCTCCCCTCTCCTTCTCTCTCCTCTCCCTCTCCTCCCCCTCTCTCCTTCTCTCCCTCTCTCGTTCTCTCTCCTCTCCCTCTCTCCCCTCTCCCTCTCCTCCCCCTCTCTCCTTCTCTCCCCCTCTCTCCTTCTCTCCCCTCTCTCCTTCTCTGCTCTCTCCCTCTCTCCTTCTCTCCCCTCCCTCCCCTCTCCTTCTCTCCCCTCTCCCTCCCCTCCCTCCCCTCTCCTTCTCTCCCCTCTCCCTCCCCTCCCTCCCCTCTCCTTCTCTCCCCTCTCCCTCTCTCCTTCTCTCCCCTCTCTCCTTCTCTCCCCTCCCCTCCCTCCCCTCTCCTTCTCTCCCCTCTCCCTCTCTCCTTCTCTCCCCTCTCCCTCCCTCCCCTCTCCTTCTCTTTGTTGTCATGACGTACAGAGGTGCAGGTTTGATTCCATGTCTGATCGGTGCATAGTGGTGGTGGTGCTGTTGTTGTGTCCTTGGGCAAAACATCTTGAATGATTTTTGCTTAAACTAGTGATTGAACTTTGAGCGTCATACCGCACTCTATTTGACTGCTGCATTTGTCTAGTTTGAACTACATCAGGATTTGAGACTTTCTATATCTGAATAACAGTGTCTGCGACCTGGAGAAGTTGTTGCGTTGTTGGAGTGTTCCTCAGTGTGGCATTAAACATGTTGCATTATTGAATCACAGAGAAAGTTTAATGCCATACTGAGGAACATTTGAAATAAAACATACAGATGCAAGCAAACAGGCGACTCTCCATTACAAAAGTGCGATACTGTAGTGAAAGTTCCTATACACAAAGTTTAAAAAAAAGCCAGAGTGGAGCAGCAGGGGGCGCTGGCGAGTCCTTGCTTGTTTCCCAGTTTAAACCTGAGTCAGCAGAGGTCAGGGGTCAGAGGTCAGAGATGAGGGAGTGTCCAGGAAACAGCTGTATCTTTGCTGCCATCAAACAAAAGCCTCGTGCTGTGCGTTCAGTCCCACGCGGCGCCGGTTTAGTCCTGTTTATGTCAGCGCTCTTTTCCTGTTCAGATTCTATATATAAAGTATTGAGCCAGATCCTCAGAGGTGACTCAGTCTGACTGAACATCACACTCCGGCTCTTCAAGACTTATTCATACAATACGTGAAATAAACCTGCTGACTGCAACAGGTGAAAGACAAAGACAAAATGGACGTTTTAAATCTCGATATTCATGTTTTGTGTCGTGTGATGTGCAGTGATCAGAGGTATCTACTACTCACATTTACACGAGTACTTGAGTAATGTTTTTTTTTTTCTTGTGGTAACAGTACTCTTACTTGAGTAAAAGTTGTGTTCCTCTTCCCTGTGAGTGAGTCTAAAGTGACTTGATCTTTATGAAACAACATGAAATGATCTGAACATTTGTTTCTTGCAGCTGCTTCAGATTTGATTTAGTTTGACTCATTTTTGTGTCGCTTATTTCATGTTTTGTCACAATCACTTTAAATTATAAATCAGATGTTACGTCCTGACAGTTACTCTTTAAATTACTTGAGTAGTACTTTCCCCAAATACTTTTTTACTCATCGACCACTGTTATGTACTTCTGTTTGAGTATTATTATTTTGAAGTAACTAGGTCTTATAACAACACATCCTCTTGGACATTATTTATTTTCCAGTTCATATACAGGCACGATGAGTGAAGTGTCTTGCTCAAGGACACGATTGTTCACTGGTCAGAAGTGAAATAGAACCAGCGACCAACACAACAGTATGTCCATTCATTCTGACTTAGACACAGTGTTGGGGTTGCCATAACGATTCTCATCAGATTTCAAAATGTTAAGTTGTTTTGGTGAAAATGTGCAAATCATTTTCAACTAAAAAAAAACAAAAAAAAACTTGGAGCCCTTTAAACAACGTTAGACAACTTTAAAGGCCCACGTGACTATTCTCTGATCTCTGTTCTAATGTTTCCTCATCACAAACAGACCTAGAGTTGTGTTTTTTTTGTTTAACGCACAAACCCTGAGTTCTTCTCTCAAACTGAAAACACTCTGTTCCACCTTGTGATGTCATCATGTGGTAATACAGGAAGTGCTCCACTGTGTTTTTAAACTCCACACACCTTCACTAGAATCATTTGGATCATTTCAGACTTGGAATTACTAATATCTTCTGAACTAAAAGGAGGTAAAAGGAGCTGATAACTTAAAAACTACCACTTCATGACATCACAAGTTGGAACAGAGCATTTTGAGCTTTGGAGATGTTACAGACTAATAATAAAGTGTTACTCAGACGTGTGTGAATGAAACAAAACACAACTCCAGGTCTGTTTTTGAGGAGGTAACAGTGTTAGAACATGGATTAAAGCTCACGAGAGTCACTTTTGTGTGATGCAGGACTTTTGAAGTGTTTTTGGTGAAGATAAGATCATAAATTCAGAATGATATCTTGTAAAACCAGATTTTTGTAAGTTAATTCTAATACAATGAAGTAAATAGCTGCTTGGTGGCATTTTCAGTCTGGATATTACTCGTTTTGACTCCAGTTCAGATGATCACTTTATATGCGGATATAGATTTTTGGCAAATGATTTTCATGTTTTGCTTCAGTTTCAATTTCATTTTCTGAACCACAATTTTCAACTTCATTTGAATGTGTTAATCACTTTGACATGAGTTCAGATTACATTTTGTTCTCTCTGTTCTTGTGCAGGTGCAGACTGTCCAGATTGAGGCGCTGATCCAGACCACGACAGACAAACCCGGTGAGTCTTTTGAAAATATACAACTATTTAATGAAACTCAAGTGTGTTTTATTTGAATGTATTTGAGCTGAACGGACTCGTTTTTTCTCCAGAGCCTCACACGATCCTGAAGAGGATCAACAGCAAACCCAAAGCAGCCATTCATCTGGAAGGTCAGTCACTGCTGTTACTCACACCTCCTCCTCCCTTCCGCCCTCCTCCCTTCCGCCCTCCTCCCTTCCGCCCTCCTCCCTTCTCCTCTCCTCCCTCTCGCTTTCTATCAATCTGTATCAGTCTTACCTCTATCTGTTCTCTCCTCTCTCCTTTCTGTTCCGTCTCTCTCACCTCCCTTCCTCTCTTCCTCCATTAATCTGTCTCTTACCCCTATTTATTCTCTGCCCCCTTCTTTCTGTTCCTTCTCTCTCTCCTCCCACTCTTCACTAATCTGTCTCTTATCTCTATCTATTCTCTCTCACCCTTCTTTCTGTTTCTTCTCTCTCGTTCACTCTTCCCTCACTCCATTACTCTGTCTCCTATCTCTATTCTCTCTCTCCCCCTTCTTTCTGTTTCTTCTCTCTCTCTCTCTCTCTCCCCTCCCTTTCTCCATTGATCTGTCTCTTACCTCTATCCTCTCTCTCCTTCTTCTTTCTGTTTCTTCTCTCTCTTTCACTCTTCCCTCTCTCCATTACTCTGTCTCTTATCTCTATTCTCTCTTTCCCTCTTCTTTCTGTTTCTTCTCTCTCTTTCTTCTCTCAATTAATGTCTCTTACCTCTCTCTTTCTCCCCCGCTTCTTTCTGTTCCTTCTGTCTTTCTCTCCTCCCTCTCTCCATTAATCTGTCTCTTACCTCTCCCCCCTTCTTTCTGTTCCTTCTCTCTTTCTCTCCTCCCTCTCTTCATTAATCTGTCTCTTATCTCTATCTATCTTCTCTCTCTTCCCTTTCTCTCTTTCTCTTCATGAATCCATCTCTTACCTCTATCTATCCTGTCTCTTCCCCTTCTTTCGGTTCATTTTCTCTCTTTCTCTCCTCCCTCTCTCCATTGATCTGTCTCTTATCTCTCTCCTCTTTCTCCACCTTCTTTTGGTTCTTTCTCTCCTCTCTCTCCATCGATCTGTCTCTTATCTCTCTCCTCTGTCTCCTCCTTCTTCCTTGTACAAACATTAGTCACATGTTTGTGGGACAGTTTCTCCTGTTTCAGCGTTAACTTAGCACCGTCGTCATAGCAGTTAACAATTCAAAACAAAACATTAGTTCTTTTGAATGATGATGAGTCCTCAAAATGGCGGCTGTAAACAGGAAGCTGAAAAATCCATGACTTAGATCATCAAACAGAGCCAGATTTTTGACCTTTTAACCCTGTTCTACTGTTGTCCCCTTGTCAAAATCATACCTGGAGCTGTATTTTGCTTCATTCACACTTGTTTCTCTAACCACTTAAATCCAAACTCGTCTCCTCCGAGCTTCAAAAAATGCTCAGTTCAAATTTTGCCAGTTTTGTTGCGTCATAGACAGAAATCCGTACTTCTCCTGCGCCTTTTTCAAACCCATAAACCATCACGGGATTTATTCTGCAGTCAAATTGTGTTCATAACAAACACATGGCTCTGTTAGCATGATTAGCATAGCATTCACGGTAGATAAGGACTTCAGTTGTTTACTCTGCCGTTGTTCATTCCCGTTGCTGACAGCAGATGGAGCTCCAGCCCCTAAATGCAAACAAGAATGTAAATAAATCAAATTCTGCACAGCTGCCAATTCAAAGCAAAATATTCTCTTCTGAATGGAGAAAAGTGCTCAAAATGGCGCCTATAAATGTAATTAACTCTATTTCCGTGTTGGTCCACAGGCAGTTACGACGAGGGGAAGCACTCGGGTCTGCAGTGGCACAGTGGGCAGGGCCAGGGTTTCTCTCAGGGCGGCATCCAACTCCAAAACAACAGCATCATCATCCCCGAAACTGGCCTGTACTTTGTCTACAGCCAGGCCTCCTTTAGGGTCTCCTGTCACAACCCCCCCACCTCGACCCCCGGCTCCAAGGAGGTAGAGGAGGAGGAAGAGGAGGAGACCCGGCCGCAGAGCTCGCCCCTCAGTCACCGCGTTTGGAGGTTTTCTGAGTCGTTCGGTAACGATGCTTCCATAATGAGCGCCGTTCGTTCAGCCTGTTCGGGGCAGGATGCTCGGGGCCTGGAGGAGGGCCAGGGTTGGTACAATGCCATCTACCTGGGAGCCGTGTTCCAGCTTAACAAAGGAGACCGACTGTGGACCGAGAGCACACAGCTGTCCGAACTGGAGACGGAGGAGGGCAAGACGTTCTTTGGGGTGTTTGCTCTTTTCTGATGAAGATGAGACTGGACTGTTTGAGATGAGGTTTGAGGGTCATGGGGTACCACATCCTGATTTACAATGGTCCAAAGTTATCGATACTTTGCAGTCACGTTGAGGGTGTTCAGCAGTTACCATGGTGACATCATGCACACATTGCTAAAAAAGTTTTAAGATGGTCTGAAAACTCAAGAAAAAATACAAATGGACTTAAAGAGCACATTTTCAGGAGCCTGTGATCAGTCCAAGTGTTCACGGTCCTGTTTAGGAGTCAGATTTTACACAAACAGGTGAGAGCGACAAAATGAAAAACTGTTGGCTAATGCTAGCTAGCTTGTGCCTGTAATGTTATTTGAGACACATGAACTATTGTTGTAGTTCAGATAAGTCAGCTCTTTATGTTCAGATTGTATTCAAATAAAACTCAAATTAAAGTCTAACAGCTTCAGACAGAGCAGTGCCTCCAGTTAGCGTCACACCCAGATGGACTGTTGATGACATCAGCTGCAAAGTATCAATTCCTCACGTACCTTATACATTCCAAGCATCTTAATTCCACACATCTCTCAGAGACATGAGCAGAGTTTTGTCGTCTTTATAAACTTTCTGACTCTTGGATTCTTGAACTGTTCGACCTTTGGTTTTATTCATCTTGTTGGTGAAAAATGTTGGTCTCCATGGAGACAAACTAAAACTCATTTAAACTGTAGCAGTTTGATCTAAGGCACTTTTGTTGCTTACCTTATTCTCTATATCATTAGGCCTGGTTTAGCTTTGTGTCCGTTTGGTTCTATTTATTTTATCCTGATTTCATTTTTTTTTTTCTTACATTTGTAGATCTTATTTTATTTTTTATTTTTTTGTAATGTGACTTTGTTTGTTTCATTTTCATTCATCTTTTTTAAAGGTCCTATATTAAGCAGAACTGACTCTCTTTAGTCCACGTTCTAATGCTGTTACCTCGTCAGAAACAGACCTGGAGTTGTGTTTTCTTTCACTCACACATGTTTGAATAACACTTTATTATTAGTCTGTTACATCTACAAAGCTCAAAGTGCTCTGTTCCACCTTGTGATGTCATCAAGTGGTACTTTTCAAGTCTACAGTTCCTACCTTTATTTCAAACTACATAAGAACAGAGACCAGAAAACAGTGGAACCTTAAAATGGGACCTTAAAATGTTTACCTTTATTTGTTTTATACTTAATTCCTTTTTTTTTTTTTTTTGTATATTTGCAGTTTTTGTTTGAAATGATCACAGTTTTTTTTTTATTTCCGTATCGTGTGTGACCTGAGATTGTACTGTCTTCTCTCTGTGACGTGCTTGTCTCGTACGAGCGCCCCCTTCTGACACATCTGAGACACTCCTCTGATTCTTTTATTTAATATTTATTTTGTATTTATGTCGGTGCTGTGGTGTATTTATGAAATAAAAGTACACACTTAACCTGCTCTGTGGTCTTTTGTCAGTAGTAGTTGGCTTGTGCACTCGCCTCATAGCCAGAAGGTTGCAGGACCTGTTCCCGTTTCCTGTGGCGTTTGCATGTTCTCCCTGTGTCTGGGTGACTGTTTAAACAAGCCCACGTAGAAAAGAGATAGAACAAAGACACTGGAGTACCTCTCTCTCTCTCTCTCTCTCTCTCTCTCTCTCTCTCTCTCTCTCTCTCTCTCTCTCGATCCCTCTTGCTCTCTCTCCCTCTTTCTTTCTCTGCCCCCTCTCTGTCCCTCTCCCCCTTTCTCTCTGTTTCTCTCCCTTTCTCTCTTTCCCTCTCTCTATCTCCCCCCTCTCCTGCCCTCTCTCCCCCTCACTCGCTCTCCCTCCCTTTCTCTCTATCCTCCCCTGTTTCTCTCTCTCACTATCTCCTGCCCCCTCAGTCTTTCTCTCCCTCTTTCTCTCCCCCTCCCTCTCTCTTTGTCTCCCTCCCTCTTTTTCCCAGCCTTTCCTAACCTGTGCATTCCCTCCCTCTCATCTCCCTCCTTTCCCTCTCCTTTCTCCCTCCTCCTCTCCTCTCCCTCCTCCCCCTCTCTTTTCCTCACTCTTCTTCTCCCTTTCTCTTTTTCCCAGCCTTTCCTGACTTGTGTATTCTTTGGGTGTGATCTCTCTCGCCCTCTTTCTCCCCCATCCCCTCCTCTCTCTCTTCTCTGCACCCTCCTCTCATTCTACATTCTTTCTCCCTCTCTTTTCTTTATTTCTGCAGGTGCATTCTCTCTTCCTCCCCGCCCTATTCTGTATACACCCATCTGCTCTCTCCCCCTGTCTCTCTCTCTCTCTCTCTCTCTCTCTCTTTCTATGCAGGTGCATTCTCTCTCTCCTCCCTTTCTTATTTCAGTGCTGTATCTACATCTCCCCCTCTCTTCCTCCTCCTCCCTCTATGACTAACTGACTTGTCTATTCTTCTCTTTCACCCCTCCCTCTCTCCTCTCTCTCTTTTCTGGACTTCCCTGACCTGTGCATTCTTTGTGTGTGAGATCCCCCCATCTCCTCTCCTCTCCCCCCTTTCCTCTCCCTCTCCTTTTCCCCTCCTCCTCTCCCCTCTCTCCTCCTCTCTCCTCTCTTCACCTCTTTTCTTGTCTAACCTGTGCATTCTTGGTGTGTGATCCCTCCCTCGCCTCCCTCGCCTCCCTCGCCTCCCTCGCCTCCCTCGCCTCCCTCGCTTCCCTCGCCTCCCTCGCCTCCCTCGCCTCCCTCTCTCCTTCTCTCTTTCTGGCAAAACCCCACACATTCTTAGTAGGTGATCTCCCCCCCTCCTCTCCTCACTCTCTGTTCTCCCTCCTCCTCTCCCTCCTCCTCTCCTCCCTCTCTCTTTCTGGCCTAACCTGTGCATTTTTGTTGTGTGATCTCAGTCGTGGGGATTTCCTGAGCTTTAGGCAGAGTCAGGCTCCGGCCACAGCCTCCAGCGGGACTTCCCCCAACACAAACACACACATTCACACACAAACACACACATTCACACACAAACACACACAAACACAGTCAAACTTGCTCTGAAGTAGAGTAATGTTGAAGTACTCAGTAGGTTGGACTCTTCTGTGGCGTTGCCGTGGGGACAGACGGGGGCTGGTTGCTTATTGCCCCACAGCTCTGCAGCCACGTGTTGGAGTTCACCCCAGAGAACGACCTTTGAGTCGGGGCCTCTCACTGTTGTGCCAAACAGCAGTGCAGAGTAACCGGCCTCATGGGAGTCCCTGGGAGGGGTACGAGACAGTACACTGACCGAGGACCCCATTGTTCCACTGGGGGACTGCAATGTCAGAGACACCTGGAGAGAAGTGAAGGGGTGAACGGCCTCCCTGATCTGAACCTGAGTCCAATAAAAGAACCGGTGTTCTGTTATTGGACTGTGCCAGTTTGTCCATAACGAACCCCATGTTCAAGTACAAGTGCACATAGCACCAGGACCCGTGGGTGGAGGAGGTCTTCAACTCACACCTCCAGTAGAGCTGCTCCCAGATCGCGGAGGAAGCTGCTTGTAGCTGTGGTCAAAAGGTCTGTGGTGCTTGTTATGGCGGCAAGTGGACACTGAAAGTAAGGGATACCGTCAGGCTGAAGAAGGAGTCCTATCGAGCCTTTTTGGCTTGTAGGACCCCTGAGATAGTTGACAGGTACCAGCGGGCCAAGCATCCCGCAACTTGTGCAGTCGCAAAGGCAAAAACTCAGGGTTGGGAGGAGTTCGGGGAGGCTGTGGAGGACGACGATTGGTCAGCTGCAAAGAAATTTTGGCAAACCGTCCAACTCCTCAAGAGGGAGAAGCAGTTGTTGGACGGTGGAAAGAATACTTTGAGAATATTCTGAGCCCCACCATCTCGTCTTCTGAGGAGGAAGTAGAGACTGAGGACTCGGAGGCAGACTCGTCCATCACGTGGCTGCAGTCACTGAAGCTCCTCGGTGGCAAGACTCCCGGCGTGGCTCAGATCCATCCTGAGTATCTTCAGTCTCTGGATGTTGTGGAGCTGTTTTGGCTGACATGTCTCTGCAGCATTGCGTGGTGGTCGGGGACCAACTGGTTCCAACTACAAGGTAATCACACTCCTCAGCCATAAAGTCTATTCCAGGGACTCTAGTGGAGATTCTGAGCAGTAGTCCAACGTCAGATTCAGGAGGAGCAGTGTGGTTTTGGTCCCAGTCCTGGAACAGTGGACCAGCTCCACACTCTGCATCAAGTCCTCAAGGGCTCATGGGAGTTTGCAGTGTTTTGTGGATCTGGAGAAGACATTCGACCGTGTCCCTCGAGGTGTCCTTTGGGGGGTGTCCTTTGGGGGGGTGCTCTGGGAGTATGGGGTCCGGGGCCCTTTGCTAAGGGCTGTCTGGCCCCTGTTTAACCAGAGCAGGAGCTGTGTTTTCTTATTGCTCAAAATGACCTTGCAAAATATAAAGTTCCAGAGAGTTTGATGGTCTCTCCTCTCTTAGGTTTAAGATGATCTGTTTTAGTAGTAATACTTTGAGTTTAGTTTCATCGTTGTTTGAAGTGACAGAGACATTAAGCTCATAAATAGATCAGAGCCTTTATGTTCATTTAACGGGAGATATTTCAATTAGAAACATGTATTTAAACAGGATTCATGTGTAGAGTACTAGTAACATTTTAAAAAGTTTAGATTCAAAATACAACATACCATATATACACAACTATATACAGTATTATATGTAGTGTTATGTACAGTATTATATAAAGTATGTGAGACAGGCCTCTACTTTGACAATGTTTAAATCCAGGCTCTAAACAGTTGTGAGTGAAAGGGTTTTATTCTACACTCTTCTCTTCTGATGATTATTTATGATTATTTATGTTTTGTTGTATTGTGATTTTAATGTATTTCTTACTCTGTAAAACACTTTGAATTACTCCATGTACAAACTGTACTATATAAATAAACTTGCCTTGTCTATCAGCAAAGTTATAACACACTTCACTCAAAAACACTTCAGGAAGTTATTTACCAAATGTTGTCACACTCTCTCCCCTCTCCTCCTTCTCTCCTGCCTCTCTTTCCTCTCCTTTGTCTCCCCCTGTACTATTTTCTTATCCCCCTCCTCCCCCTCTCCTCCTCCTCCTCTCCCTCCCCTCCCCTCTCCTCTCCTCCTCCCTCCCCTGTCCTTCTTTTCCTCCCCCTCTCCTCCTCCCTCCCCTGTCCTCCTCCTCTCCTCCTCCTCCTCCCCCTCTCCTCCTCTTTACAGTGTCTTTAGTGCCTTTAAACTGTGTGCTCTGTAGTGTAAATGTGTCTCACTCTATCAGATTTACAGCTGTGGTGCATCTGGACTTTCCTCTCCTTCTCCCCCTCTCCTCCCCCTCTCCTCCTCTTTACAGCATCTTTAGTGCGTTTAAACTGTGCTCTGTAGTGTAAATGCCTGTGGTCTGTGTTCTGCTCGTGAATCTTTGCTCTGCACTTTTTCCTCTGGACATAAACAGATGATGTCGTCACCTCCACGTGTGATGTCATCAGGCAGAAGGGGGCGGGGCCTGTTTCACATGGAGCAGGACTATTTTTAACATGTTTATAAGAATTAGGGTCAGGTTAATGACGGGAGAATACTTTGAAAGTGTATGTAGTTACAGAATACTGAACGCCTGCAGTAAAATTTATTTGTCATGTGTTGTGTTAGATCAGAGTACTGTTTCTGAGTACTTACTTATACTTAATATGTAAGATCTTGATTTTAAATAAATTTTATTTTAAATATAGCCTGGATACAGCTTTTACTGAAACAAATTCTAATGCTGATTTATTCTTAGTTACAAAACTACTGGATGATAGACCATTTATTCAAGTCATGTTTTATTTTATTTTATTTTATTTTATTTTATTTTATTTTATTTTATTTTATTTTATTTTATTTTATTTATTTATTTATTTTATTTTTTATTTTATTTTTTTTATTTTATTATACTGTGGAGCTCCTAAGGTCAAACTATATCTGAATTTAATTATATAGTGGTTTATTGTCACATAATCAGGAAGCGCGTGTTAGCCTGCTAGTTGTTGTTGCTTCACCGTGACAGCTCTGGTCTGTGAGAGTTGTGAAAAGCTCTTATAAACCCATCATGGTGAATAATTAGGATGCTCTGAATGCATAAAGTAAGTGAGGAATAACTGCACAAACTGTTTAAAATGAGCTAGTTTTGTTTTTAAGACGTTAAATAATAATAGATTTAAAACAAACAAAAGCAGCTCCCAGTGAAAAAGCTCTTTATTGTCCAGACACTGCAGACACGTATTAACATGGATATGGGGATATAAACATGTGCAGTATGTCCCTGTTATAACGTTAGCATTCCTATGGTACACGTGTTTGTAGATCTGTACAGTTTAACAACAATATGGCCGTCTCCATAGAGTGAGTGAGCTCTCAAACCCTGAGCCAAAAACAACTACCCAAGATGCACCAACACATTTAGTATTAGTATTATTATTACTTTAAAACATTGCTTTATAAATCTGGAATCACCATAGCAACTGATTACAGAATAACAACCAATAGTGAAAGAGCTGACAGTAACATCGTTTAGGTTCAATTAAAAGCTAAATGTTGTTTGCAGGGGTGTAAAGTAAAAAGTGTTTATAAATACTTATTGTAATAGAGTAGATCTTTTAAACAGCTGTACTTTTCTGTGTAGATTGTACTTGTACTTGTACTTCAGTATGATTTGAACCATGCAATTGTAATCTGTTAAATTTAAAATCACTATGACCTCTGACACAGCACGTCCCAACGCTCCAGGTTCACGTCTGTCTCATGGGGAGAATTTGGAGCCGAGTTCCACATTTAGAGCATGAGTGTCATAGCAACCAAAGGCAGATTATCGTAATGAAAATAAAATATTTAATGAGCTCCAAACCTCTGCTTTGAGACGCCGTTTGAATTTACATGAAGCACAATTGGTTGTGGAGTCTGAATGTGTTGATGAAATGTATTCTTCTATTGGTTGTTATCGAGTTATCAGGAGCCTTGAGTCCGTCCAGAAGAACTGACGAGCCCAGAATGTGAATAAAAGTGGACAGGGAAGATTTGGCAAATTATAACATGAACTAAAAAGCAAACAAACAACATCTCTGTGGATTGTTGCTATGCAGAAATGTATTACAGAATCCATTCACCAATTACCCGTTAAAGGGCCATATTACACTATTCTCTGATCTCTGTTCTAATGTTGTTTCCTCATCACAAACAGACCTGGAGTTGTGTATTGTTTCATTCACACATGTTTAACACAAACCCTGCAGATTTAGGTTCTGAGTTCTTCTCTAAAACAGAAATCACTCTGTTCCACCTTGTGATGTCATCATGTGGTGATACAGGAAGTGTTTCACTGTGTTTTTAAACTTCATAAAACCTTAATTAGAATAATTTGGATCATTTCAGTCCTGGAATTGTTAATCTCTACTGAACTAAAGGGAAAAGGAGCTGTTAAATTGAAAAATACCACTTCATGACATCACAAGTTGGAACAGAGCATTTTGAGCTTTGGAGATGTAACAGACTAATAATAAAGAGTAACTCAAACATGTGAATGAAACAAAACACAACTCCAGGTCTGTTTTCGAGGAGGAAACAACATTAGAACATGACTTAAAGCTCATAAGAGTTTTGCGTATAACAAGACCTTTAACCAAACAGTTGTCAGTTCAGTCCCTCTTTATATGGACCCTATGGCACTGTTGTGTCCTTGGGCAAAACACTCCTAAATAGAAAACGTAACAAAGATTGGACCAAGCCAAGCATTTCAGAATGTTGTAGCACTTCTGAAAGAATAAAGGTTTTGGCGTTTTTTGGGCTGGTGTGTGACACATAAAGGTGCAGTGTGTAACTTTTCTGAGGGAGGGTCTGCCACATGCTTGTTTCCATGGGGATATTGGAGAGTTATTGCTTCAACTTCAGATTAAACTAATGATTCACAAATTTAATCTCTAAATATACTGTTTCCTAGTACTTTTTTCTGTATAAATAGTAGTTTTTGCATGCGCTCCCCCTGCAGGTGTATTCTTGTGACTGCAGATACATTGAAAACATTTGAGAGCTTTTGCCACGCCCCTTTTTTAGTCGACCAATCGATCGGCAGCACGTGTTTTTAGTCCAAAAAGTGTTTATTTAGTCAATGACAGACCTAAGATTTCCCATGTTTAGTTTAGATAAATGCTATTATAACATGCATAAATAATAACGGTAAACTGTCCATGCCAAAGCAATAACATCTCCATAGAGACGCAGGAGGTGTTCGTGACCAGAAAAACTACGCAATGCACCTTTAAAAACAGCAAAAAATAAAAATAAAAAATATCTACTAATAAAAAACTGCAATGGATTTGAAACAGTGGACACAGAATTGCAAACAAATTTCCTGCACTCATGAATTTCCCCGTGTCCACTTTTATTCAGTCTATAACAAAACTCATCTCTAAACAAAAGGCAGAATCGAAACAAAAATACAAACTAAAAGCCATTCAGATTGTCTCAAAAAACACCCCTTCAAAATAAAAGCTCACCATCATTACATGTAATAAATATGTATAAAACCTCTGATAAAACTGTGCTTTCTCTGTATACACCACTTTACGGCATGCTGCAAAACATAAATCATATTCGTTTTTAGCCGGTGAATAAGTGGATATAAGACTTTCCCTTTAAGAGCCAAAAACATGGTTAAAATCACACGTTGGACAGTTATGGCTATAGTGACTTTTAACATTGAAGTGAATGGCAGCGCTAACGTTTAGTGGTTAGCATTAACAGAGTCTCATCTGAACTGGGTTAAGGTTCAATATTTTGGGGAAAAAATAGCTGATATACATTAGTTTTCATTTAAAGAAGACATATTGTGCTTGTGTTCGCTCGATAGTTATAATCTATGACACCTGTGGATCATTATGTCATCATTTTAAATCACCATATTCATCTAAAAGGATTTGATTTTTTTTTACCCAAAACACTGAACCATTTCCAGATAAATATGGTTTAGTTGCAGTTGGATTCTTAAACCCACAAAAGCTGTTGATAAAAAGGACAAACAAAAAATCTAAAAGTGAAGCCAGGAAATCAGATTATTGCAAATCTCTGTACAGTGATTGGTCGTTATAGCTGTCAATCATGTTAAAGGAAAAATGGCTCTATATAATTTGATGTATGTGAAATCCTATTGGCTGAGAGATAGTGGGCAGGAGAAGTATTGCATTCAGCCTCCAGGGGGCGTCAGATCTGCTGGCTTCACTTTAATTCAGTTTTAGACTTTACTTTTCCACCAGTGCACAGAAACATCACCCTCTCGTGGCCGTGTTTGGTGTTACAACTTGTTTCAATACTTCGATTATGTGGCTCAGTGGATGGGGATTCCTGGCCTTGAAGAAAATTTCAAAATAAATATGTAATAACTCTAAATACAAATAAAATAAATAAATAAACTAATAAAAATAAAAATAATTTTGGAAACATTATAAATTGCAAAGATATAAATAGCACCGTTGACATAGCAAAAATAATATCTTTTGAATGAGCAAAACTAAAATACTCAAAATGTCGCCTTTAAACTGATATGTCCAGAAAAACAAGCTCTGACAAAACTTTACAAAGACAAGTGGATCTGAAGCTGTAGAAAGGGCTGGATGCTCGGGTCATTTCTAAACAGGAAATAGAAAATCGTGAATAAATACATTTTCTCATATTTTCAAGTTGTAACAAGGCTGCCATCCTTCTGCCAGCGTGCCCCAGGGCAGGTGTGGCTACACTTGGCTACCACTAAACTGTGTGAACTTGACATTCAGTAACTATAAAAGTGCTATATACAAACATTGTAATCTTCATAACGATGATTTGAACAGTTTGAATGTCTAAACCCTGTGCACTGGTGGGAAACAGAAAGCGCTTGTCATTTATCTTCACAAACAGTCACATTTTAAACCTAAAGTCGGTTATGGCTTTGCTCGTCTGCTGCACGGAGCACTGTACATTTCATGTGTTTTTCTGAATGTTTGAATCTTTTTGTGAAACTCAAATACATGAAAACGTGAGTCCAGTGCTCTCTTCTCACACAGAGCAGACAAAGACTTAGGTCCATGTCCAAAACCAGTCCAAAACCTGTCCAAAACCAGACCAAAACCGGACCAAAACAGTCCAAATCTGTTCTAACATGTTCAAACCAGCCCAAACTAATCCTCAGTTTAGACCGGGTCAGATCTGTGTTTACACCACCAATAGAGTGACATGTGCAAAGGTTCTGTCATTGCCCCATTTGGCGCAATTGTCCAAACTGCACATGCCCAGACACAAACCTAATATTTGAGACACATTCAATGAAATTTTCTCTTGGAATGTAAACTGTTTAACTGATAAATACTTGCTCAAAGCCTGTGAAAAATATGTATTTAATGTCTGACTTTATCTAAGAATAAACTTGGCGAAACTGTCCAACTCTTCTACATTTACATTTAAACTGAGTCTGACAGAACACATCATTATCACGTTTAAAATAGTTCAACAAACTGAAAAAAAATGGGCCAAATCGGGCAAAGACAGGACCGCGTGTGCTGAGGGGCCAGTAGGTGGTGCTCTTGTCTAAAAGCTGCCAGTGTGTAGCGCCCCCTAGTGACAGACTTGTGCTTTAGACCCCTTCACTTCTACATGCCCTCTGTTAGCTCTTGTAGAGTCCAGAGTTCCTGTGGGTCCAGTTCACCGTGATGAATCTGATGACGTCTAACCCCAGATGGACAGCAGGGGGCAGTATTTCTTTCAAAGTGAACGAGGCAAGATTTTAGAAAAAAAGAAATAAAAATCAGAAAGTCCACAAAAGTTTGAACCGACATTGACACCAGTCCTCAGAATTTCAAACTAATTCAAAATAGTAATCTCTGTAGTTTTAAAGGACACATATTATGCACACTTGTGGCTTTGATTGATTTTAAACATGCTTTTGTCACATTGGGAGAAATATTTCACATTTTCTAACTTTAAATAATGTCTACATTTGCTAAATATGCTTTATCGGGGCTTTGTTTGTAAATGATGAGCGACCAACGGGATCCTTTGTTTCACATGTGTCGCTGAAATAAACAAATCTGATTGGACGTCCGTTTGGTTCTGGCTTGAGATGCCCAAGTATGTTTTTGACAAGGGACTGATATTAAAATACGCTTAAAAGCTCAGAAAAGTCAGATTTGCATAATATGTGCTCTTTCAACCATGGACTTAAACTGTGTCTCATTCTGTGGTTATTAGTGTGGACACATTGCTCTACTGGCCGTGCTCTGCCCCTGGTGGTTCACAGTGGGAGTGACGCGTGTTCCTCCATGTTGTAAATATCTGAGTTTCGGTGCACGTTTGCTGTTACTTGTAGAGCAGTGGGATCTGGCTGTTGTGGCAGTGGTTGCGGTTCATCTTTCCCTCGTTGGGGTACAGGCTCTGGGGCAGTGGGTGGCTATCTGTGGGGTATCCTGGAGGAGGCAGCAGGGACTTCGGTTCTCCGCAAGGGGCGCTGTTGTGGTTGTGGGCGGTGGAGGGGCGGCGTCTGCTGCGGAGGGCCTGGCGTTCGGCAAGCTGGTTCCTGAGAGCCGACACACGTTCCTCTTTCTGAACATAAACACACGCAGATAAAAACAGTTTATACTGAGTTTTTGGGACAAACACAAAAGCTGCAAACAAAAAAGACTTCCAGACGAATCAGAATTACTTGAACAAGCAAGTCTTAGGCTGTGTCCGAATATCAACACTATTCCCTCACACATATTTTTAGTGCCGTCCGAATGTCCAGTTGCTGAAAAAGTTGTGCGCTCAAAATTTCCCACGATGCATTGCGAGAGTCAGAAAAACAACAGCACAATGACAGGTCTTTAACTGGACACAACACGACTGAATGAAGCAGACAGAAGCGCTGGTTTATCTCACTGTTGATCCTGATTATGAATAAAAAACTTTAAAATAAACGGTTATGGGGTAAAAGCGCTAACATTATATTGCTACGTTGCCACTTACCTTAACTTAAGATATTAAAAGAGTAATAATTTCCACGTCTCAGATTTAAAAAATAATAATAATCCAGTCCATTTACGTGAGAGCTCGCTCGACTATAATTTGTATTTTTATTATTAGCCTTATTTTTTTAAAGTATGTATTTATGTATTTATTTATTATTATATCGATTAATATTATATTTTATGTATTATTTATTGTTTATTATTAGCCTTATTATTACTAGACTTGTGCCAGTCCAATCTGATCAGTATTTACGACAGAAATTAAGTTCAAGTGAATGAGGGGTCAGGGGCTGGGGGGGACATTCGGACACAGCCTTAGTTTTAGTTTCATTGAATTGAAATACAACAATCACATAACTCAATACTCAGATTTTTGGTGTGTGTTTACAGCACAAACGATGTCTGATCATCAAAAACACCTGAGGCCTGCAGTAAGAAGCTGGCTCAACTTATCCTGGATGTTTCTCTTACCCGGGTGGACTAACCCAGACATGAGCCGTACTACATACCTGTGCAGCTTCACAGTTAGGGGTCAGAGCCAGTCGACCAACCACAATGATAGAAAAGATAAAAGCTACGTACTTCACACACTCTCTCTCCTCCGCATAGACCCCGACACACTGTCCTATAAACGCACTCTCTCTCATCCACATAGACCCCGGCACACTGTCCTATAAACACACTCTCTCTCCTCCACATAGACCCTGGCACACTGTCCTATAAACACACTCTCTCTCCTCCACATAGACCCCGGCACACTGTCCTATAAACACACTCTCTCTCCTTTGCATCGACCCCGGCACACTGTCCTATAAACACACTCTCTCTCATGCACATAGACCCCGACACACTGTCCTATAAACACACTCTCTCTTGTCCACATAGACCCCGGCACACTGTCTTATAAACACACTCTCTCTCATCCACATAGAACCCGGCACACTGTCCTATAAACGCACTCTCTCTCATCCACATAGACCCCGGCACACTGTCCTATAAACACACTCTCTCTCCTCCACATAGACCCCGGCACACTGTCCTATAAACACACTCTCTCTCCTCCGCATAGACCCCGGCACACTGTCCTATAAACACACTCTCTCTCCTCCACATAGACCCCGACACACTGTCCTATAAACACACTCTCTCTCCTCTACATAGACCCCGGCACACTGTCCTATAAACACACTCTCTCTCCTCTACATAGACCCCGGCACACTGTCCTATAAACACACTCTCTCTCCTCCACATAGACCCCGACACACTGTCCTATAAACACACTCTCTCTCCTCCACATAGACCCCGACACACTGTCCTATAAACACACTCTCTCTCGTCCACATAGACCCCGGCACACTGTCCTATAAACACACTCTCTCTCCTCCACATAGACCCCGGCACACTGTCCTATAAACACACTCTCTCTCGTCCACATAGACCCCGGCACACTGTCCTATAAACACACTCTCTCTCCTCCACATAGACCCTGGCACACTGTCCTATAAACACACTCTCTCTCGTCCACATAGACCCCGGCACACTGTCCTATAAACACACTCTCTCTCCTCCGCATTGACCCCGGCACACTGTCCTATAAACACACTCTCTCTCATGCACATAGACCCCGGCACACTGTCCTATAAACACACTCTCTCTCGTCCACATAGACCCCGGCACACTGTCCTATAAACACACTCTCTCTCGTCCACATAGACCCTGGCACACTGTCCTATAAACACACTCTCTCTCCTCCGCATTGACCCCGGCACACTGTCCTATAAACACACTCTCTCTCCTCCACATAGACCCCGACACACTGTCCTATAAACACACTCTCTCTCCTCCACATAGACTCCGACACACTGTCCTATAAACACACTCTCTCTCCTCCACATAGACCCCGGCACACTGTCCTATAAACACACTCTCTCTCCTCCACATAGACCCCGGCACACTGTCCTATAAACACACTCTCTCTCCTCCACATAGACCCCGGCACACTGTCCTATAAACACACTCTCTCTCGTCCACATAGACCCCGACACACTGTCCTATAAACACACTCTCTCTCGTCCACATAGACCCTGGCACACTGTCCTATAAACACACTCTCTCCTCCACATAGACCCCGACACACTGTCCTATAAACACACTCTCTCTCATCCACATAGACCCTGGCACACTGTCCTATAAACACACTCTCTCTCTCGTCCACATAGACCCCGGCACACTGTCCTATAAACACACTCTCTCTCGTCCACATAGACCCTGGCACACTGTCCTATAAACACACTCTCTCTCCTCCACATAGACCCCGACACACTGTCCTATAAACACACTCTCTCTCTCGTCCACATAGACCCCGGCACACTGTCCTATAAACACACTCTCTCTCCTCCACATAGACCCTGGCACACTGTCCTATAAACACACTCTCTCCTCCACATAGACCCCGACACACTGTCCTATAAACACACTCTCTCTCGTCCACATAGACCCTGGCACACTGTCCTATAAACACACTCTCTCTCCTCTACATAGACCCCGGCACACTGTCCTATAAACACACTCTCTCTCCTCCGCATTGACCCCGGCACACTGTCCTATAAACACACTCTCTCTCATGCACATAGACCCCGGCACACTGTCCTATAAACACACTCTCTCTCGTCCACATAGACCCCGGCACACTGTCCTATAAACACACTCTCTCTCCTCCGCATTGACCCCGGCACACTGTCCTATAAACACACTCTCTCTCGTGCACATAGACCCTGGCACACTGACCTCCTGTATTATCTTTTGCAGTTCCCGGTTTTCCCTCTCCAGTTGCCGGGACTTTTCTTCGTCGTTGTTGTTTGTGGAGGATCCGGTCTTTAGCGTGTCCTGCTGCTCCGACTGCCACTCGCCACGCGTGATCAGGCGACGGATCTGAGCCAAACAAACAACATGAGAAATAACATTATACACAACAACAGCAACAGTACAGACAGGGACACGGCACATAGGGTTAACATGCACTTTGTTGTCCATGTGGGGACATTTGTTCTCTGGGACCCATCTTCGTGATCTAGGCTGGAGGATTTTATCAATGGTTTTGGGTTGATGGGGGAAACCGGACTGACCAGAGGAAACATACACCACCCAGACACAGGGAGAACATGCAAACTCAGCACAGAATGGCCCAGTTTAGTTCTAGTTTAGTCTCATTTTCGATGTGACGAGTGTGAACAGAGCCAAACCTTGGGCACGAATAGGACCACGAGGGTGATGTATGCGGAGAAAACCACGGCCAGAGATGCAAACGCGAAAGAGGCGTCCTGCTGCGACGACAGGATCATGGTGACCGGAGCTGTGATCAGGCACAGCACCTGTCAATCAAACAGAGGAGACAAGGAGTTAGGAGGCAAGAGAGAGGAGACAAGGAAAGAGGAGATGAAGAGAGAGGAGACAATGAAAGGATCATGGTGACTGGAGCTGTGATTAGACACAGCACCTGTCAATCAAACGGAGGAGTGCCAAGGAGTTAGGAGGGAAGAGAGAGGAGAGAGGAGATAGGAGACAAGGAGGGAGGAGACAAGAGAGAGGAGACAGGAGACCAGGAGAGAGGAGACAAGGAAAGAGGAGATGAGGAGAGAGGAGAGGAGACGAGGAGAGGATCATTGTGACTGGAGAACCTGTCAATCAAACAGAGGAGACAAGGAGAGAGGAGACAAGGAAAGAGGAGGTGAGGAAAGAGGAGACGAGGAGAGAGGAGAGGAGATGAGAAGAGGATCATGGTGACCGGAGCTGTGATCAGGCAGAGCACCGGTCAAATAAAGGAGATGAGGAGTTAGGAGGCAAAGAGAGAGGAGAGAGGAGAGAAGGAGATGGGGAGAGAGAAGAAAGAAGGAGAAGAGGCAACAAGGAAAGAGGAGACAAGGAGAGAGGAAAGAAGGAGAGAAGACAATGAGGAGAGGAGAGACAAGAACATGAGGAGATAAGGAGATGAGGAGACGAGAAGAGAGGAAAGAAGGACAGGAGGAGATGGGGAGATGACAAGAGTAGATAGGAAACCAATAATTAGGAGAAAACAAAAAGGCACAATGTGGATCACTCCTGAGCTAACATGGGTTTTATTTGTAACTATGACGATGGAACTAAACTCACAGCCACGTTGTAGATCGCCATGCCGACAGCGCGGTGGTCGTTGATCTTCTCCGTGGAAACAGACTTAGTCTCGTAGGCCAAAAATATTCCCAAGAGCAGAAGAAGACCTTTGTATCCATAAACTACACCTGCAGAGAGAGAGAGGGAGAGGGGGAGGAGGAGAGAGGGGAGAAAAAGAGCAAAGACAGGGGGTGGAAGAGGGAGAGGGAGAATGGGGGTGAAAGAGGGTGAGGGGTGAGGGAGAGGGGCAGAGAGAGAGACAGGGGGACAGAGAGGGAGAGGAGGGAGAGAGAGAGAGAGAATAGAAAGAGAGAAAGAGAGAGATAGGAGTGAGAGGGAGAATGAGAGAGGGAGAGAAAGAAGAGGTAGAGGGAGAGAGACAGAGGGAGAGAGGGAGGAAGGGAAGAAGGTAAAGAGAGGGAAAGAGAAAAGGGGGTGAGAGAGAGGGGGGAGAGTGAGAGGGATAGGAGGAGAGGGAGAAAGGGAGGGGAAGAGTTAGACGGGGATACAGAAGAAGAGAGAATGCAGTGAGAGAATGAATTGAGCAAATGGGAAAGGGTAAGAGTGAGAGAGACAGAGGTGAAGGTGGAGAGCATATTGAGAAAGTCAGATAAGTATTTTGAACATGAGACCTTTAAATACAGACTCTATTCTCAATACTGATTCTGATACAACAATGATAATCAAAAACACTCCTTCTTTAGACAAGAGACTGTGATTTTCCACATTCAATGGTAGTACTTTCTCTTCTAGTCCCATGTGTCTTATATGCGTGTACTCCCTCAGTGTGCAGTAGGTTCATAGTGGTCCATGGTGTATACTAGTCTATGTGTCTTATACTTGTGAAAGATACAGCTCAACATCATTCTAAACATATTCAGGAAAGGTTCATTTCTGTCCTGTGAACAATACCTGCGAACAATGAGTATCTAGTTTCGATACTAGTTTTAGTATCAACTAGTGTCTGATTTCGATGCTTTTGACGACCCTATTTTCTTCAATGCATTTTGAAAGCCACAGCAGCCCTCATTGTGTCACTTTGGAGACAGATCATTTACATATGAATACAAATGTAAATTCGTAATTAAAAATTCACCCACAGTTTGTTTGATTATTTATTTATTTGAATGTGCTGCAGTGGCGCTGCTGTATATCTGTCATATCTCGACCCACTTCTCTTTGCACAAGCTTCAGCACATCATCACATCTGTGCACTGAAAGTGGAGCTAAACCTGCTGCAAATTCATTTTAGAGAGAAAAAAACAGCTGAGCTCATATAAGGACAGGTGAGGACAGGCGTATAGACAGGTGAGGTGTGTACAGGTGCGCTGTTACTGAGCCAAGTGTTGTGTGAAGCTGACACCATGTATGAACAGGTGAGCTTGTATATACACAGGTGTATACACAGGTGCATAGACAGGTGAGGTGTGTGCATGTGCGCTGTTACCGAGCCAGGTGTTGATCTTGTCGGAGCTGCAGTGCTCGAGCAGAGGCTGGATCAGAACATCCAGGTCCTCCTTCGGTGCCTCCTTCGTGAACTTCTGCTCAAAAAAAAGAAAATGTGCAAAGCAATGGTCAAACCTATATCTGAGACTTTAGTGAGTTTTTTCAACTGCAGCTCAATCGCTCTCAAAATTTGATGTTTTTTCAAGTTTAAAAAGAAAATTTACTTGTGGCACCTCAGTGGGCTTTGACTTTTGAGCTTGATACTATTGGACGACCTGACAATGATCATTTACATTTGATAATGCCATAAAAGTGCATTATTCAGAGAAATCCCAGCCGTGCTGAGGTCCCAGCCGTGCTGAGGTCCCAGCCGTGCTGAGGTCCCAGCCGTGCTGAGGTCCCAGCCGTGCTGAGGTCCCAGCCGTGCTGAGGTCCCAGCCGTGCTGAGGTCCCAGGTGTGCTGTACCTCGATGGTGATGTGCAGAGGGTCCACAATCTGCCAGATCATCAGAGACAGGAAGTCCACGGCGAGCAGAGCTCCAGCTGTGGCGTAGAGCTTCCAGGGCTCCAACTGCTGCTGCAGGGACACAGAGATACAAGGGTTTAACAAACCCACAAGAGGAGGGGGCACTTAATATGTCCCATTAAGTAGGGCGGGCTATTTGATGCTGTACATGCCTCACAATCCCATACCATCGCAATTCTGTGTTATATGTGATAGTGCAGTCATAGTACATCTCTCTCTCACACACACACTTTCCTCTCTTTCCTCTCTCCCTCTTTCCTTACCCCTCCTTTCTGTCTCCCTCTCTAAAATAATCTCTCTTTCTTTCTTTCTTTCTTTCTTTCTTTCTTTCTCTCTTTCTTTCTTTCTTTCTTGCTTTATCTTTGGACACCATTGGATGGAGGCTCTTCTGGGACCACTACATTTCAAACACAAAGTTTAGCTCTTGGGACTAGCCCAGAACTTTACAGTGAAACTGTGAAAAGTCAAAATGATAAAAGAAAATAAAAAAAGGAGATTGTGCTGTATATGGACTTTTCATTTTATACTTTTTATACTTTTTCACAAAGTCTTCTTATTTGATTTAATAAAAGAAACAAGTCTGCTGGCTTCCGCAATAAAAAACTGCAGTGCCCAATGAGAGCTGACATTGCCATAAATGTCAACACCAACAAAGCGCCGCATGCTGTCAGCGCCCCCTATGGATAACTGCACATCACACTAGAGCAGCACATTTTTTTTCATTTGTACCAAAATGACAACACAACACTGCCGAATCCTATGAGTATCACTGATTAAGTGCGTACGTCACAGTGGAGGTGAAAACGAGAGTTGATCGACAAAATGGTGTCTTAAAAGTAAGTGATTTAAGATTAATCAAACATGAAACACTCCAAATACAACTTCGAAGGCTCAATGAGAAGAAACGACTAGAACATAGTTAAAAATTCTGAAAAGTCCAGTTTGCAGCTCTGCGTTAAATATCCTACCTTCTTCCTCTCGTTCTTCTCATCCTTCTTGGTGAAGAGCGTGTGGACCCACCAGATCTTTGTGAACATGCTGCCGTACGCCACACTGAAGCCCAGACCCAAGAGCCAGAGGCGGAACTGAAAAGCAGAGGAGAAGGTCAGAAGAGGAGAGGAGGAGAGGGTCAGAGGAGGGAGTCAGGAGCAGAGGCTGCAGAGGAGAGGGTCAGATGGAGCAGAGGATGCAGAAGAGCAGAGGAGACATCTGAACTGTTCAACTAATCCAAGAATCCCATGCATTGCAGAACATGTTTGAAGGTCTAAACCACAGGGCTACAGCTTTTACACAGAACAAGACGCCATGGATACACAGGGAGGGCATCTGGGACACTAAAATTACATCATTATTATTTTAAACTTTAAAATTACCTGGCAGACCACAGGGAACTGAGAGCGGTGGATGTGGTGTCCATCAATGCCCAGAGGAAAGACTGCAGCCAGAGCCATCATACAGCCCACTGCAGTCATGTTGTTCAGGTAGGGCTGGGAGTTCTGGATGTACCTGTGAGAGAGAGGGGGGAGAGAGAGGGGAGAGAGGGAGGAGAGAGAGGGAGGAGAGAGAGGGGAGAGAGGGGAGAGAGAGGACTGAGGTTAGAGCCATCATACAGCCCACTACAGTTGTTCAGGTAGGACTGGGAGTTCTGTATGTACCTGTGAGAGAGAGAGGGGAGGTCATAACGGCTGAACTCACAATCACTACTGATGTCACTATGACGCTGGGCTATAGCCTCTGATTGACCATCCAAGTGTCAAGTGACGTTGTTGGTATTAACACCTGAACTGCGTCACAAAGGGAGTCTATCTATCTATCTCTATCTAAGGCTCCAGCAAAGGGGAGGGGGGCATCCCGTCCCCACGCGTTGAGCTGACCAGGTGAACCAGTTTTTTCCAACGCTGGTGGTCTAGGGCCAGCTGCTCTGCGTCCTCTATGGTGACTCCAAGTTGTTGGAGGTCGCCCGCAATGACGTCAAGCCATCCGGTGCGGGGCTTGCCTTGTGGTCGTTTCCAGCCTGCCGCCTTTGGGTCAAACTGGAGGATGGCTCTCGTGGGATGGTCAGCAGGAAGGCGGAGAACATGGCCAAACCAGCGGGTCAAGGGAGTCAGTCCGTGTTATAAGCTGCGCCCTCTACATTTGTACCCCTGGCTGTATCTGAGTCCCACAGTACAGTCTGTATTCAGACCTGAGTAAAAGTACACTCTCTGTGTGAAGGAGAGGTCTTACCTGACGTTGCTGTTGTAGATGTTGAAGGTGAGGCAGACGATGCCCAAAAGGATCCCCAGACCAGCAAACACCGAGACCGCCGCAAACAGCTTCTGAGACAGGTACCGATACTCCTCCCTCACCACGGTGCGGTCAGCGGGCGGCCCGGCTCCTGAGAGAGGGAGACAGAGAGAATGGGAGAGAGGAAGACATGTTAGAAACCAGCTTCTGAGACAGGTAGCAGTACTCCTCCCTCACCACGGTGCAGTCAGTGGGCAGGAAAGGATTCTGTCCCAGGGCAGCTGTGGCTACAGACGCGCTTTACCACCGAATATGAAAAACACACTTGTAAAACAAAGCATTATGACAAAAGCATTATCATTACTGAAAAACCCTCATCTCTGGGACAAGAATTACACTTCAAAAGCAAGATTTAGTGATTTATGAACGTTTCACACATTTTTTTAAAAGAACCAACAGACTTTAAATCCTATTAAATAATGCACTGTTTAGGTTAGTGCCAAACTCATAACACCCTGTCCATTGCGAGATAGGGCCGGTGCCTTGGCTACATCAGCACAATGCTTATATTATCATTTGTCCAATGCTCAGTTAAAACATGTCCAGTTTGCAGAAAAATTCTACTTTTCCCACAAAAACCTCCTTGCAAAACAAACCAGAACATTCCAACACGTTTCTATTGACTGTGTGTGGCCCTAGTGACCTTTGAACTTCTGCTGAGGCGAGATTTTATTCAGCCTGCGACGCTGCTCCCAACAGGTTAAACAACACATTAGCACTTTCATATTCAATACATTCCATTCATTTTATTCAATTTGACAGTTTTATTTAAACCTGAACCACTGTGCAACGTGCTGATAAGAAACCCCAGAAACCACAATTCAGCTGAGTTTAAAAATATGGAAAACATTTTATCTGAGAATATTCAACACAAGTGCACAATACAAGCAAGATTAGGTAATGAACTAAGCCTCCCTGTGTGTCAGATGCCCTTCCTGTGTGCATGGGATTCTTGGATTAGTTTATAACACAGTGTAATTTGTGGAGATTTAAAGCTGCACTGTGTAACTTTCCTGGACAAGTCGATTTGTCCAGTTGACAGATTTAAACTTCGTCTTTTGCTATGGATCAGACCTGGACGACTGAGGGATTACACAGACATCTTACTGTAAGGTAGTTTCACCTACTTTCCACGGATAAGCAATAACACCTCTATGGAGACCAGGACCCTCTCGTCGGAAAAGTTGCACAGTAAACCTTTAATTAACATGTGTGAGTGTTGGTGCATAAGCCTGATTTCAGTGCAGCTCAGCAGACACTCAAGGACAAAACATGAGGCCTTTTCTCAACATTATCCAGATAAATAAAGTCCACAGGGAGAGGATTAGGAGCACAGAGGAGAGAGGGAGAGAGGGAGAGAGGGAGAGAGGAGAGAGGGAGAGAAGGAGAGAGGAGAGAGGAAGAGAGGGGAAAGGTGAGAGCGAAAGGAAAGAGAGGGGGAAGTTTGAAGGTTGAAGTTTTAAAAGAGGTGAGAAGGAAAGTCAACATTTGTGTATGAATAATCTTTAGTAATTATGGGTAAGCCCAAGGTGACTTGTGGTGGTAATTATACTCTCTTGTCCCAGTGGAGAAACATACCCTCTGCATTTGACCCATCCTTCAGTGTCTCTGGGTTACATCTGTCAGGAAAATAGTTTCATACATTGGGGAAGCTTACCTGATTGTACCTGATTGTACCAGATATACTGTATAAGCAGCTTTTGAGGTCAAAATAAGTCCACTGTGTGCTGTCTGCATCTAATTATAAAGCGTTTTATGGTCTGATAATCAGGAAGTGCTCGTTAGCATGCTAGGGCTGGCTGGTTGCTTCACTGTGATTGCAAATCTCCGCTTTGATCTCTAAAAGTTGTGAAAAGTGTTTATAAACTCATCAACATGAATAATTCGGATGTTCTGAATGCATAAGGTCAGTGAGGACCCCGAGTCACACCCACACTCTGCCATCTCACAAAAACATTGTCATGAGATGCCCAGATGAAACAATGTCTGACGGTGTTCACAAATGTAAACTGTCACTCAGCTGGAGTCCAGCATTTCCATGGACACCTGAGCAGAGACAGTTGCCACAGTGATGGGACGGAGGTTGTTACGGTGACAGCAGACGGAGACTAAGACCAGACCTCACATCTGTAACTGTGCTCCTCCTATCTTTTAAAGTGGACAAATTCAGGTTTATTTTGGCTTTGAAAAAAAAGTTTAAAGGGCCTATATTACAATATTTTCTGATCTATGTTATAATGGAAAAAATGGGAAAAAAAAATCATGATTCTTTTCCTCATATTTATAAATCTTAATTTTATTTAGCCTTTTCAAAAACTAAATAAAAATGTTAATATTGATTTCATGAGCATAAATAGCACCACCCCACTCAGGGAGCACTTCCATTACAAGCAGCCCAGGTCACTTTTAGCGCGACACAGGTCTATCAAGACACACCCAATGGCGTGACATAGATTTGCGTCGCCACGAGGAGGTGGACAGCTATAAAAAGACAGGTCCTAAAGCAGGGGTCTCAGACTCGCGGCCCTGGGGCCTCGAGTTTGCGGCCCCTGCCTTAATATGAAAGTTTAATGTTAGTGCGGCCCGCGAGTTTAATATGTGTGGCACTTTACAGTGTTGTGTGTGGAGCTGAACGAACCTACCAATCACAGTGGGGTATATGGCTCTGGGGGCGGGACATGGGGCTTGATGCAGAGAAACATTTCTCAATGAGTGAAAGTTACAGCAGAGTTGTCATGTTGTGTTTTCTTCCGTGTCTGACTGGTGCCTTGTTTCTATTGGGCACACGCGGACATTCGTCCCAGCGCTGCGTTCATAGCACTTCAAAAAAAGTTTTTTTGAAGTTGCTGCTATTACGACCCAAAGGAATCAAACATTTATGAAAGGACAGAGGAAACAAGGATAAGGGCTCAAACTGGTGTTTAGTTTTATAGTGCTTCAGTGTCGATCAATAATGGAAAGACAGGTAAAAAAAAAAAAAACGTACAAAACCCCGTGCCCAACCAAAAAAAAAACAAAATAACAACGGAAAGGGACCATGGTGAGCCGGCCAATGTAAAATAAGGACTCTGTATAGGGACAGGCCAACCCTATACAGAGCCGCACGAGCTGCCAGCGCACCGCTGTCCCTACCCTACTAACAAACACAACCCATAAACTTTCCCTACAGAAAATGACGAAAATAAGACGTCCGGACCCACCAGGCCAAACAAAAGGCTATACATCCCAGCATGGAGGCGTCAGCAGGGAGCAACACCGGACCCAGAGCGTGTCCACCACATGCACAGTTCAAAGTGCCGTTCGAAGTACCCGGCCAACGAAGGGGACTCCTCCGTGTACGCACCTTTGTGCTGAAATGGGACATGGAGCGAACTTCAACTTCTGTCTGTGCGCTTACGCTATCTTACGTGACGTCCTTGAAATAATTAGTTTTTATTTTTTTAACTATTTATTATTTAATAGAAGACTCAAGGTGTCGTCGTCACAGCCGTTTATTTCTGTTTAAATTGAATGAAGTAAGGAATTAATCTTTCCCTTTGAATATCAATAAATAATAAGGTTCCAGGTGATTTTTTCTCAATTGTAGCTTCTACATAACTTTAACAAAATATACCTTGCTAAAACGTAATAACAGAGACAGAGGCACCGTTCGAGGTGCGTTTTTTTAACAGCATTTTCTTGCGGAAAACCTAATGCGGCCCAGCCTCACCCAAACTCTGCCTCCAGCGGCCCCCAGGTTAATTGAGTTTGAGACCCCTGTCCTAAAGGGACATCAACACTGATGGACACCGGCACAACAAGAGTTTAAGCTCCTCTGCTGCTGCTCATGACCTGCTCCCACAGAAACTCTGCTGCTGTGTGTGTGAGAAGCAGAGACTACAAACACACAAGCAAACACACAAAATGTTCCTGCATTGGTACACAGACTGCGCTGTAGAAGGACACTTTCACAGCAGCACGAGAGTTTGCTCCACACAGGACCTATGCTGCCACTGTGTGCATGCTGCTGGTCCTGCGTGGAGGCGTGTCCAGTCCCACCTCACGTGGGGTGGTCCCAGGTCCTAATCACACCATACCGCCTCTATGGAAACCAGGCTGCAGGCTGTAAATGTATAAAACATATCCAGCCCGCTAACCGCCGTGTTCCAAATAGGAAGTGAGCATAGGCATTCTTCCGGCTCCATCAACTCTGACTTCAATTAACTTTCTATTGATGAATCGTCGGCCTTCTCTCATAACTTGCTGCTGCTATTTTGGTCTTAAAATGTTCTTGTTAACCTGCTCTACATCCTCGTGTTTTTATTTCACTATTTTGTCCATAAATTAAGACATGAACATTAATAACAGAACATCAAGAGCCTTCTTTCCCAGAGGTCGCTCCAACAAGCGTTAGCAACAGTTTTGATTGACAGCGTTGCTAAACACCCGCTCCCTACATATCTTCAGCAGTCTTGCTCCTGATTGGCCCCTTTTGGTTGCTACACATTTAGTCCACTTCTTTACAGTCTGTGTACAGATTGAAGTCCCGACAATGTGATAAAAACTTATAGCGTATATCTGATATGAATGTGAATGTGTCTCTGACCACAGCAGAGACATGCACTGGATTCTGTCACTTTGCTCAAACTCAGACGAAAACTTCTGTTCTCAGTCTGTGCAGATAATAATCAGCATCTCAACTCATCTCCTGCGTTTGGGTCCAGGCTCAAATCTGCAGTCGCCTTTTCATTGACTAAAACCTGACGAGAAACTTAAAAACTCACCGATCCAAATGTCGTTTCCAAACCAGGATAAGTTCTTCTGGGAGCTGTCGTAGTATCCGATCTTCTTATACATGCCTCCTGTAATGAGAGGAGAGGCTCACACCGAAGGCAAACGTGGTATTGGATAGAACCTTTGTACGTATACAGTTAACACATGTTCTGTGGGAGTAGGCCTGTCACTAATACTAAAAGTGAGATTTATTCTTACTGAAAATCGTAAACTCTAAAACAGGAGAATTCCATTAAAATGAGGTATTAACACATAACATATTTAGATCACCCTGTTTCCTTTTATTGTTTTGAAAATGCTATATTCGCCAAAACAATATATTAACATGTTTAATAAGTTTTGCTCCGAGTCTCCCTTTCCTTTGCTCCCTGTGCTCCGTCACTCCCCCTTCAGAGCACTATCACAACACAATCAGCTGCATCGAACTAATGAAACTACTGCACATCACATCAGGTTTGTGAAGTCATAGTGCACAGTTTTGTATCATGTTTTTGTATATTTATGGAGGATTGTCGTGTGGGACCATGGGTGACATAAGATTGTGGGCGGAGTATTGCACAGAATCTTACAGCGAACTGTAAGGAGGGCTTCAAATAGGGAGAGATCGATAAAATACCAAACATGCATGGATGACATCAAAAACCTCTTCAGACATGTTTTTGATAAATATTGTTCTAAGTTGATATAGTAATTATGATGATAAACTTATCTGTCAGCCAAAAGCGCAACCTTCTTAACAGACTCTATTTCTAATGTTCGAAAGAATAAAATACATCTAAGAAAATTGTGTTTCCAGTTTTCTCACCCAATGAACAAATGGTTTAAATCAGACCTATTCTGCAAACTGGACTTTTCACAGCTTTTCTTGTTATTCACTCTCTGAAGTTGTATTTGGAGTTGTATTTTGGAGGGATACATTTTTTTTCAAGACACTACATTGCTGATTAACTCCAGTTTTCATTGCCATCGGTACACGCCCACTGTGACGTACGCAAAGTGCAAGTTATGACATAATGATCCACAGGTGTCATAGATTATAACTGTACACAATATGTCTGCTTTTAAAGACCATAATTATTCTAAATATAATGTGAAACTGTGTGATTTGCTGTGCTTGTGTTTTGACCTTGCAGTTGTTCGATGAGCGTCATGGCCATCCTGGAGCCCTGAGCGTCAAATACCACGTGACCCTGAAATGAAAACCAAAATAGAACCTTCTTAACACAATATTTACCACAGAGTAGGTCACCGGGCAAATAAACAGGGCTGTATGCGACTAAAGAAATTTTTGTTGGATTAAAGATGTGTGCTGCCGATCGGGGCGTAGCAAAAGCCCTCAAAACTTACAACAACTAGCATGCTAATAGCACACCAGCCTTACTTCACTGACTGTAAAAAATACTTAGATGCTGAGAGTACACAGTGGTCTCATTTTGCCCCTAAGAGCTGCTTTTACCATATATTTGTACTGGTTTAAGACTTTTTTTTTTATTACATGAAAATTATTGGGTAGAGTCATTTTAATGTTTTATTTTAAACTATAGGCTCTTTAGAATCCATAAATCAAATATAACAGTGGGAGACTTACAGAGACTCCCTCGAAGGAGCTGGTGTTGAGGGCACGGTAGATCTCTGAGGTGATGTCGTGGTTGTTGTAGTTGAAGTCCTCTAGGCGGCGCCCTTTGGCCTTGAGTCTTTCTGAGGTTTTGTTCAGAGCCAGAGCCAGAGCCCAGACCGCGTCGAAGGCCAAAGGAGCCTCCTGGAATCCACCTGTCTCCTCTGGGTTTTTACCACCGAGACGAGACATGAGCTCCTCCAAAAACTCCTGAGAGGTCTAAGAGAGAAGAACAGTCAATCCTCTGCGCCGTCTGACCCTCCTCTGCGTCATCTGACCCTCCTCTGCACCGTCTGAACCTCCTCTGCTCCATCGGACCCTCTCCTCTGCACCATCTGATTCTTTTCTGCTCAATCTGACCTTCCTCTGCACCATCTGACCTTCCTCTGCACCGTCTGACCCTCTCCTCTGCACCATCTGACCTTCCTCTGCACCGTCTGATTCTCTCCTGTGCATCCTCTGACTCTTCTTTGCACCATCTGACCTTCCCCTGCGTCATCTTACCCTCATCTGCGTAATCTGAGCCTCCTCTGCACCGTTTGACCCTCTCCTCTGCACCATCTGACCTTCCTCTGCACCGTCTGACACTCCTCTACTCCATCTGACCTTCCTCTGCTCCATCTGACCCTCCTCTGCTCCATCTGACCTTCCTCTGCACCGTCTGATCCTCTCCTGTGCATCCTCTGACCTTCCTTTGCACCGTCTGACCCTCCTCTGCATCAACTGACCTTCCTCTGCATTGTTTAACCCTCTCCTGTGCACCGCCTGACCCTCTCCTATGCAGCGTCTGACCCTCTTCTGCTCCATCTGACCATCCTCTGCTCCATCCGACCCTCTCCACTGCACCATCCGACCCTCATCTGCATCAACCGACCTTCCTCTGCACCGCCTGACCCTCTTCTCCTCCTCTGCATCTTCTGCTTTTGTTGCATTTTGTTTCAGTCGATAAATAATGATTTTTTTTTTTTGTTTGTGCTACTTGTAGGACCTTCCACTATCCTCATCCATCTCTTCTGCCTAAGTGTCGTCTCATTGAAATTCCCACGCTGTGTTTGGTATTTGAATGCACCGCTGGAGACAGGAAATGAGCTGACGAAGCTCTACTCTATCAGAACACATCTCTCAAGAAGCTGCCTCCTTTTCACAACAGGAGAGCAAAGGAAGAAGACGGGAGATGGAGAAAGAGAGAGGGAGGGGAGGGGGGAGAGAGAGAGACAAAAAGAAAGATAGAGAAGTGATTGAGGCGAAGGTAGAGAGAGAGGAGATAAGAGTAAGAGAGAGAGGATCGAGGAGCTGCTTATCAGAAGAAAAGTGCAGTGGGAAATTATAAATGTGCGTAAACACCAGAGGAGACAAGGACAGAGGAGACAAGGAAGGATGCAGAGGAAGGAAGGATGCAGAGGAGAGGGTCAGATGGCGCAGAGGATTCTCACCAGGTTGGACACTCCTTTGAGGGTTTCGGGGTTGAGCATTACGATCTCCGTGGTTACATGACCCTCCACAGCCTCCGTCATGTTTTCCACGGTGCAGTTTATGGCCGGGTCTTTGATTTTGAACCAGTTGTCCGCGTACCAGCCGATCAGGAACCACACGTACTTCTTCCCGTACAGCTTCTCTTTAAAAACCTGAAAAATATGAAAGAATCATGGACATTCACATTCATAACTTGTGTTTCAATATAAATGGTTACTTTAGATGAATTAGTCCTGGTTAAGTCCTGATTTAGGGTGTGTTCACATTTGCACACAGACCATATGAAAACTGGGACTAAACTCGGAACTAAACCAGGACTAGAGCAGGACTAAACCAAGACTAGAACAGGACCAAACCAAGTCTACATCAGAACTAAACTGGACTCAAACAAATCATAGTCCTTTGTCCGGGTTTAGTTCTGATCTACTCTTGGTTTAGTTGTGGTTTTGTCCTAAATACATCACAGTTCTTGGTTTTGTCCTTTAGTCCAAGTTTAGTCCTGGTTTAGTCCTGATTTAGTCCTGGTTTAGTCCTGGTTTAGTCCTGGTTTAGTCCTGGGCCACTGTGTACATAAACAGGAGCAGTTTTATTATTACCACTAATAGCTGTTTAAACTCTTGCCTCTAATATGTAAATGAAGTCCTCCCACTCTCTGGTTTCTGACTGACAGAAAGAGAGAGGGAGAGAAAGGAAGGAGAGAGGAGAGAGAGAGGGGAGGGAGGTAGAGGAAGGTAGAGGAAGGACAGAGAGAAAGAGAAATGAGATAGAGCGCAAGGGGAGAGAGGGAAATTGGAGAGAGAAAAGAGATGGAGATGAGCTATAGAAGGAGGAAGGGAGGATAGAGGAAAAGAGAGAGGAGAGGAGCGAGGGGGGAGAAAGAGGGAGAGAGAGGGGAAAGGGTGGGGAGGGGAAGTGAGAATAGAGAGATAGAGAAAGAAGAGAGGGAGAAGAGGGGAGAGAGGAGAGACAGAGCCCAAGAGGAGCGGAAGGGAGAGAAGTGTAAAGGGAGAGGGAGGGAACGAGAGATAAGAGATAGACAGGTGCACACTGGGCTGAATAATTAGTCAGAACGGAGGAGTTTTATTTGAAGCAAAACATAAAGTGGAGTTATGTAAGATGTTTGATCAGGATTATATTCTCCAAAAGCCACAGCTGGCCTTTAGCATAAAGCAGCTTCATTCAGTAAACTGTGCATTTCTTTACATTGTCAGAAATCTCCAGTCTCAAGGTTAACAAGCTCAGATTAGCATAATGTTATTTTATATTCTAAACCTCTCCCCTGACACAGAGCGCTCCTGAAAATCTGCTTTGTCTGACCCTTGATAAAAAGGACGTATCTGCATTAAACAGGCAGAAGTGAGCAGTATGTTAGAGACACGCTAGAGCTGCCCTGGGTCATGGATCCATTAAATAACTACATAGAGAATTGCTAGAGCTTAGACCTGTCCTGAGTTGGACTAGTGGCAGAGCGCATTTTTCCCCACAGAGCGTAATGTAATCACAAACTGCTCATGTTTGGCTGACAGTGGCTCACAGTGGCTGACAGGGGCTGACAGGGGCTGACAGGAGCTGACAGGAGCTGACAGGAGCTGACAGGGGCCTACAGCTACAGGTCAGATTTAATTTTCAGATCAGAAAATTTTCTCATCACAAAATCCTTCAAATGTCATAACATTTTAAATCACTGGCGTCAGCTCGCTCTGGCGCCGCTCTAGCCACTCTCACTCTGATTGGTCAGAGCGTCACATGGGAGAAGAGCACTACTGCGCATGGTCAGAGCTGAGGATAAACTCAAGACACGCACCACTGAGCTCCGCCCATTCACTTAAACGGGCGCCATGTTTAGGCCCCTGAGTATAATCTGCAGCACTGGGTTTGGTCTGCAGCCCTGAGTACAGTCTGGCAGGTGTCAGACAAACAAAAGGGACAAACACTGACCTCACAGAAGACTTTCCTCGCCTCTGTCTCATAAAACAGCCCCACGATGATCCGAGCGTCCTGCCTCTGAAGGAAAAAAGCAGGGTCAGGACAGAAGGAGACAGGAGGGTTACAGTGGTTTAAAAGACTTAAATCTGCAGTTAAAAGTACTGCCTATGAGTATTTAGGCTAATGCAGCTGGGGTCGAAGGGCAAAAAAGGGCACTGATGTAAAGACGATGAGGAAATCACACTATGAAGAGATACAACATGATATAGGAGGAACTTTGAAATCTACTTTTAATTTCATTCAAAATCATTTCAAACTGAGCGTTTTTCAAAATGTCACTGGTCAAAAGATGTTCACGTTCAAGTATCAGATAAAATGCTTTTTGATATAAATTCTTCCTGTCTTTCTCCTTTGACCAAAATTAATCCAGTCAGAGCATGTCTGCATCACGGTGCAGCTAATCAGCATATCACCTTCGTTTCCTGCTTATATCAAAGTGCTGTATGCTAATGGGATGGACACGGGATTCTTATGCTAATGCTAACACAGGTGTGAGAACTGAACGCTGTCTTTGCCCCATTTAGGCACTGTTTTATTTAAGTCATTTCACTTTTTTAAATATATTATTCGTTCAGTCTGCTGTAGCCACACATTAGGCTTAAATGTTTTCATATCAAAGTTTGACTATTTCACAGAGTTTATTAAATAGAAACTAAAACAATCACATTTGACCATGACCATCAGAGTTAGCCGTTTTACTGAAGTCAGACTTTACTCTCTGCTCTGTCTGCTCTCTTTTCTAACCTTTATTAACAGTTTAAATACACAGTTTTCACAGACACAGAGCAAGTATTCATCAGTAAAACACTTTATATTGCAAGAGTCAATTTCATCAAATGAATCTCACAAATTAGGTTTGTCCAAAGTACGGTTACTATAGCAACTCCAGCGCTTGTGCCAAAGTATCTGGGCATGTGCAGTACTAAATTAGGAAAGGTTCCAAATTGGAGAATGACAAACACTGATGCTAAAGCTAATGCTAACACTACAGCAGGTGTGAGGGGTGGACGCCGATGCTAATGCTAACACTACAGCAGGTGTGAGGGGTGGACATCGATGCTAATTCTAACACTACAGCAGGTGTGAGGGGTGGACACTGATGCTAATGCTAACACTACAGCAGGTGTGAGGGGTGGACATCGATGCTAATGCTAACACTACAGCAGGTGTGAGGGGTGGACACCGATGCTAATGCTAACACTACAGCAGGTGTGAGGGGTGGACACCGATGCTAACGCTAACAGGCTACAGCAGAATCACCTTGAGGTTCTTCACAGCGACTGCTGGGTCTGTGAGGAAGGACTGTCTGACACTGATCTCAATCCCCGCTTCCTTTGTGCGCTGCTCCAGGTCGTCTAAAGTCTGTAAGAACAGAAGATTTATTAAAGGTGAGGTATTACATTTCTACGGGGTATTAACAGCTAACACATATATGGATCTCCGACCGAAAACATCATATTAACATGTTTAATATCTTTCACTTTTGTTTTGACACTCTGAGTCCCTCTCCCTTTACTCTGTCACTGTCACAACACAATGAAACTACTGCACATTGCATCAGGTTTGTGAAGTTGTAGTGTATTGTTTTGTATCATGTTTTTGTATATTTATGGAGAATTGTCGTGTGGGAGCAAGGGTCATGTAGGCTTGTGGGGTAAGCTTTGGACAGGATCGTACTGCTAACCATAAGGAAAGTTTGAATACACCCCAGGAGAGATTGTTAGAATACACAAACATACATGGGTGACCAATAAAACCTCTTCAGGCATGTTTTTGAAGAGGAAACATAGCATGGTAGAAAGTTCCAAAAAGTCACTTTTACATTACACGTACTTGCTGATACTGACAGTGATAAAGGACTTGTATGTTCAAATGTATATGTATAATACAAGCAGGAGTAGTACTAACGGAGGTGAAGACTTCGGTGGTCTGCTGGATGGTGGCTATGCGGGTCCACTTCCACTTCTGGAACAGCTGCACTCGGGTGGGGTTATGGAGCGTCGCAGAGGGGTGGGTCCGGAAGAACGTCGGGAAGCGCTGACGATTGGACAGAGCTGGAGAACTGGAGCCGTATGAGAGCTGAAAGAGAGATGAGAGTGTAAAACCAGGACTAAAGCAGGACTAAACCAGGACTGAACCAGGACTACACCAAGTCTAAAGCGGGGCTAAACCAGGACTAAATCAGGACTAAATCAGGGCTAAACCACTGGAGAATCAGACCAATCACAGAGTGGAGGGGCCAATTGTGCTAAACAAGACTAATGCACTGTAATTATTATTAAGTATACCAAGTGTACTTAATCATACTTCCACGTCTTTCAGTGGTAGTAGTAGTAGTAGTAGTAGTAGCAGTAGTACTCACAACAATAAGGTTCCACATGCGCGCAGCTTCTCCCACCAGTGTAGACACTCCGCTGCAGCCCGGCATCAGCACTATCTTTATGGGCTCAGTGTACAGGAGGTCATACAGGAGTTTAGTCGCTTCTCCGGGGTCACACTGAAGAGGAGAGAGGGAGGGGGGATTACTCCACTGAATATAGTTATTTTCAGCGAGAGATCCGAATTTTGACCTGTCCCTTTTTAGTTGATTAAATAAAAAAGATTTGGCTTTTTGAGTACCACCAGATGTAAATCAGGTCTATAACGGGACTATTCCAAGTCTAATCTAGGACTAAATAGTTTTAATAATCCGATGGAGGATAGAACAGAATCAAATGAACTCTAACTGAGGCAAACCCACAAACTATAGAGACGCCCCAGTCCCACCTGAAGCAGCTCGTGCACCACCACTTGAGAAACACTGGTCTTATGCAAACTTTTTATGCAGAGTGATTTGGATGTCTAACTTCTATAAATGTAGCTTGAACTGAAAACCTTATTTTTGACTTTGAAACATGAACTTCAGTCACAGCGAGAGTCCCCACAGAACTAAGAACTGAGACCAAACTGACCCAAAACAAACCAGGACACAGCCAGCTTCAGTCAAAGTGGATATATGCTGGACCAGTGTACTGTGGCAGAGTGGTTATCCTGTCATGTGACAATATGTCCAATGTTTTCATGTTTAAAGTGGCCACAGAAGTCTGCCAGATTCAGTGGTAGAAGTACTACATTTTGTTACTGTTAAAAGCACAGATACTGGAGCAAAAAATATTCTAGTAAAAGTATCACATGAAAAAATCTAGTTAAGTAAAAGTATTAAAGCACCCGTTCAAAAATGTATGTAAAGAGTAAAAAGTTCAAGTATTTTACGCAGAATAAATGTAGTGATTTTGATAAAGATTTGAGCTGAATTTGAGCTGAATTTTGTTCACTGTGGTAGTGTATCAGTTTGAGTTCGTAGCCTGGCTGTATGTCCTCTCTCTCTCCCCGTCTATCTCCCTCTCTCCCCCTCCCCCTCCCTCCCCCCCTCTCTCCCCCTCTTCTTCCCCTCTTTCACTCACCATACTGTCGTAGTGTATCAGTTCGAGTTCGTAGTCTGGGAGTATGTCCGTTCGGTTGTTCACCAGATCCATGGCGTACTGGGCGCTGGGCAGACACGCTTGACCTCCAGGCCACCCACCGCTCATCGGGAACAGCGCTCCGATGTAGAGCTTCTTTTTCCCTGTCGCCGGAGGAGAGAGGGATGAGAGGGAGGAGAGGAGAGAGAGAGTCAGCACCATGGACAGAGGCAGGAGTCCACGGGAGCGCCGGAGAACGGGCATGATCCAAAAGGTTAGTGTCAAAATGTGATAGAAATGGACTCTCCGACAAAACTGATAATGTAAAATTTGTCCATAGAAAAAAATGTCAAAAAATAAAAAATAAAAATCTGCAGTTTACTTTAAAATTCAAAAAATCTGCAAGATGTTATCCCAAAAAATCAAAGACATAACAGCATGTACTAGTAGGCTATGAACATAAAAGTTAAGTATAAGTACAAGTATACAACAACAGGTTAGTGTCAAAAATTGATAATAAAAATGCACTTTCTAACAAATCTGATGTAAAATTGTCCATAGGGAAAAAAAAATAAAAAAAATTGGAGATTCAACCAAAAAAATAAACCGGTCAGTTTGGAAGAAAAACAATCAAGAAAATTTAAGTTAAAAAAAAAAATAAAATAAAAAAATTGCAACCTGTGTTTGTCGCGGCGCAGTGTCTAGTTTACGGAAAATAAACCAAATCTTTGAATCATTATCAAAATATTTAGCCAATCAAAGCTCAAAGAGAAAGAAAAATATAAAAAGTATTAAATTGAGCAGGTTGGGGAAAATTTTCTTAAAAATCAGCTACTTAATCAGCTACTTAAAAAAAATCCATGAGAGATTAACAGTAAAAAAATGTACAGGATCCAAACATGCGAAGATTTATATAAAGACCAAATTTGTTGATTTAAAAAACAGTTAAACAAAGACGTTTTATTTTTTAAACTGCGTCAAATGTGATTCAATTCTGTGCGTTTTTTATTTTATTATTATTATTTTATTTTTATTTTTTTGTAATTTTTTATTTAGTTTTTTCCTAAGTATGACCTTTGACCTGAGTGATTATAGGCTACTAAACATTTTAAACATTAAACATTAGCATTTATCTTCCATTACCACGTGGTACAGACGGACACATTTAAAACCAAATTATAATATTAAACTATAAATTACACCGCGTATCATTAAATTGCACAGCCACAGAGACATTTGTCATTTTAATTACCCCAAATACCGTTTCAAAAATTAACATTTAGCTCTGTTCCTCTCCATTGTAGCGTTTTAATTCAAGCGCACGAGCTAATCCCACGACCTTTCAAATTAGCACGTGGTTTGAGTTTTCACGTCAGCTCGACTCCCGCACGTCAACGTAAAGTTCCTGCAACGACAATAGTGATAAAAACGTGTAGATCTGTCGTTAAAAAATGCACAAAAAAGCAATCGTTCATCCCAGTTCCACAATGCAATCCTCAATGCGTGCGTAAAAGTGTTGCCAAAGCTCCAGCGTCAGTCTAAATGAACCAAAACGATCAAAATCTCCGGTTTTGTTTACGTCTCCCGCGTAAAAAAAAGATTAGACTGGTGTGAAAATGAAAGCGGAGAGAAGGAGAGGAAGAGGAGAGGCAGTCTGTCAAGAACTGAGCGGAGGAGGAGAGAGAGAAGCGAGGATCACTGCATCAGGGAGAGAGAGAGAGAGAGAGAGAGAGAGAGAGAGAGAAAGGGGAGTGAAGGAGGGGAAGAGAGAGAAAGGAGAGAGAACAGAGAGAAAGAGAGGGGGAGGAGCAGAGAGGCGAGAGAGACAGGATGGAGAGGAAAGAAGAGAAGCTGAGGAAAGCATGGATGGAAAGATGAGGGGGGGCAGAGGAGGAGACGAGAAGTAGAGATGGAGGAGGAAGACGAGGAGAGAAATAGGAGGTAATGGGGAGATGAGAGAAGAGAGGGAATGAGGGGATAAAAGAAGAGCGAGTGGGAAGATATGCAGAGAAAGGGAGAGGGAATAGAATTTTTTCTGAGGGAGAGAGCTGGACAGAGAAGGGTAGATGATAAAAGTCCAGAAAGAGGGAGAGAGAGAAAGAGCGAGACGGGGATGTTGAGAGGATGAAAGAGGGAGATGAGAAGGAGAGAGAGACGCACAAAAGCATTCAACACGTTCAAAAGAAGCCGCTGATTAAAGCGCTTCCGGTGCTTTTATAAATTATGTCTGAGGGAGGGCATCTGACACAAAAGGCTCATTCGGGCTGTATCCTTTTCACAGCCTCTTTAATATTCCCCCACTCTGATAAAAACACATGACTCAATCTTTAAAGGCCCTGTACCCGCGTATTTCAGCAAAATGTGTCTCACCAAAATAAGTCCACTATGTGTTCATTTACTCCTGGTTTAGTCCTGAGTTAGTCCTGGTTTAGTTCTGGGTTAGTCCTGGGTTAGTCCTGGTTTAGTCCTGAGTTAGTCCTGGTTTAGTCCTGGGTTAGTCCTGAGTTAGTCCTGGTTTAGTCCTGGGTTAGTCCTGGTTTAGTCCTGAGTTAGTCCTGGTTTAGTCCTGGGTTAGTCCCGGGATATTAGTGCATGTTTAGTCCTAGGACAGCTCTGCATGGGTTAATCTTGGGTTTGCTCTGGTTCAGTCTTTATTTATCCCTTGTTTATTCCTGGATTATTCCTGGTATATTCCTGGTATATTCCTGGTTTATTCCTGGTTTATTCCTGGTATATTCCTGGTTTATTCCTGGTTTATTCCTGGTATATTCCTGGTATATTCCTGGTTTATTCCTGGTTTATTCCTGGTATATTCCTGGTTTATTCCTGGTTTATTCCTGGTATATTCCTGGTTTATTCCTGGTTTATTCCTGGTTTATTCCTGGTTTATTCCTGGTTTAGTCCTGGTTTATTCCTGGTTTAGTCCTGATTGAGGAAGTCCACAAATACCGATGGACAGTTAAGTCCTGGTTAAGTCCTGGTTTAGTTCTTGTTAAGTCCTACAAAAGTCCTGGTATAGTTCCCAGACCTGCTCAAGTCCTCAAATAGACCTGCATAGTTTAGTCCCTACTTCAGTCCTAAACAAGTTCTGGTTTAGATTTGGTCTGCAGGAAATACGTGTTTGTGCTACATGATACTTGCTGTTAGAATGATACTGTGACAGTAAAACTCTGCTCTGGTCTCTAAAAGTTGTGAAAAGTGCTTATAAACTCATCATGGTGAATAGTTAGGATCTTCTGAATGCAGAAGGTAAGTGAGGGATAACTTTGGACCACTGCAAACTGTTTAAAAAAAAACTAGTTCTGTTTTTCACGGTACACAGTTGCTTTATAAATGAAATGTGCCATTGTCCTGTGATGTTAGGTTGATGCAGATTTTAAATTGTTGTTGAGGTTGTGGTGCCATCCTCTGGTGAAAACAGCTATGGCAGGTCTGTAGAGACCAGCTGGACCTGGTTTAGTCCTGGTTTACTCCTGGTTTAGTCCTGGTTTAGTCCCAGTTTAGACTCTAGTCCTGAGTACACTTTGTTGCATATTCTCATTATGTGAAATTAAAGGTGGGATATATCAGACCTGCTCCAAACTTCTCCCAAATGACCAGCGCTGATTATCCAGCACTAATGAGCACACACAACACAGATCAATCACCATGGCGACAGTATCACAGTTGTAGATATCCTCGTTAACATGAGTCTAATTAGAGCCAGCGTTATCTGTGTCTGAGGACATGGAAACATTTAAACCAATTTTGATTTTTTCAAACTTATACGACATTCACGGCTCTGGTGTAAGTCCTCAGAGGACCATGGATCACACATATTAAATCTGCCTTCCAGACTGGAGCAGAAGGCATCTGGTTCAGTCCTGGTTCAGTCCTGGTTTAGCCCTGGTTCAGTCCTGGTTTAGCCCTGGTTTAGTCCTGGTTTAGTTCTAGTTCAGTCCTGGTTCAGTCCTGCTTCAGTTCTGGTTTAGCCGCTGGTTTGGTCCTGGTTTGGTCCTGGTTTAGTCCAGGTTTAGACCCGGTTTAGCCCTAGTTTAGTCCTGGTTCAGTCCTGCTTTAGTCCTGGTTTAGTCCTGCTTTAGTCCTGGTTCAGTCCTGCTTTAGTCCTGGTTCAGTCCTGCTTTAGTCCTGGTTCAGTCCTGCTTTAGTCCTGGTTCAGTCCTGCTTTAGTCCTGGTTTAGTCCTGGTTGAGTTCCTCACAGACATAGTGCATATGTCCCTCCCTCAGACCTCCTCCTGTCATTGACCTGCTCTACATGAATATTTCACATTGAACTTTAGCCGCCGCCAGACTCCAGTCGACTCACAAATGTCACCGTTCAAAGGACTCTACAGAGACCTGAGACCAGGTCTAGACTGGGTCTGAACTTTGTCTGAACCAGGTCTGAACCTGGACTGGCAAAGACCTGGACTGCTGATCCAGTCTTTAGTATGAACCTGTCATATCTGAGGATTCACTGTTTAGACATATGCTAACATGCTAACATGCTCAGGTGTCCCGTTCCAGGTTTTGAGCCCTGTGTCCCCTGTCTCAGCAGTTGTATTCAAAACCAGTGATTTGTCCCAGTTTTACACATGAAATGTCCCAGGTTTCCTTATTTTGGACCATTCTGCTCCTCAACAGTAAAGAGGGGAATATAGTTTCATTTGTTTAACCAAAATACAGAAAACTGTGTGTGAAAATAAGCAGAAGGCAAAAATGCAAAAGTCCCGGCACAGGCTCACCTCCATCAGTCTGCCCCAGGGCAACTGTGGCTACAGTAGTAGTAGAGAGTAAAGTGCCTTTGTAAATGGAGATGCATTATAATTAGTTTGGTTTGAGAGGAGATGTTTACATTGGAATTTTTTCATATACTTTCAGGTTTGGTCAGAATCAGAAGTAACAGCGCTGTGGACTTTATAAAAAGACAAAGTGTATCTGTGGGAGTAAAAACAAGATCAACTGCCTGTGGTTCTAGTCTATAGAAATCCTGTGCGCCCCCTCCCCAGACGCTTCCCCCTGCGCTCAGCATGATAAAGGTTAACTGTGCCCCAGACCTGCTGCTCCAGAGACACCCTTTAATGAGGCTGGAACTAAACCAGGACTGAACCAGGACTGAACCAGGACTGAACCAGGACTGAACCAGGACTGAACCAGGACTGAACCAAGACTGAACCAGGACTGAACCAGGACTGAACCAGGACTGAACCAGGACTGAACCAAGACTGAACCAGGACTGAACCAGGACTGAACCAGGACTGAACCAGGACTGAACCAGGACTGAACCAAGACTGAACCAGGACTGAACCAGGACTGAACCAGGACTGAACCAAGACTAAACCAGGACTGAACCAAGACTGAACCAGGACTGAACCAGGACTGAACCAAGACTGAACCAGGACTGAACCAGGACTGAACCAGGACTGAACCAGGACTGAACCAAGACTGAACCAGGATTAAACCAGGACCAAAGTAGGACTAAACCAGGTGACATCATTTGGTGATAATAATCATTTTAACATAAAATAAGCCTTTAGAAAGATTCATCTCAACTTTGACCTAAGCAGCTATTGTTTTAGCCTCATTTGAGGTGCTTCACTCCTCAGTGCAACAGCAGAGGCCAAAGTCCCTGTAAGGCAGGGGTGTCCAAACTTTTCTCATTAAGGGCCATATATAAAAACACAAACAAAGCTGAGGGCCCATTGAGGGCCATAGACTGGTCGCCAATACAGTGAAAATCTGTGTTATTATTATAAGTTAGACTGAATCTCTAGACCTTTATTCACGCTTACACCCTCAATGGGACACATTAAATATTTCATATGGACAGTAAGTAGATTTTTAGAAATGCACAGTAAAAAGTACTGTTCAAGGTAATACAGGCCAATTCATCTGAAAGCTTGAGGGCCAAGAAAAATTGGTCTGAGGGCCGCATTTGGCCCCTGGGCCACAGTTTGGGCATGCCTGCTGTAAGATATCAAATCTGAAGTATCCAAAGGTAGGTTAAGGTTTATTTTGCCAGTAGAGCAATGTGTCCTCTGCATTTGACCCATTCTTGAGTGTCTTTGTTTTAAACCTGCATTTGACCCATACATAAACTCATAATTGTCTGTGGTGGTGTCATAAATCTCTCCTTTCTCACAGTGAATCTGCAGTAAATAGTGATGGTCCACTGTAGAGTAATTCAAAGGAGCACAGCCTTCTCGGGATGAGTGTTCAAATGGTCAAAGGTCAAAGGTCAGCTCACATAAACACATGAGACCATTATGGTGCGTTTATGTGCAGTCTGAGATTTGTAAAACAGAATAATCTGTAAAAATAAGACAAAGAAGCTGGAATGCATGCCCGGAATCCTTTTTGTTTATTTTTAGGGACTGAAGTTTTAGTCATTCTCATTCTCAACTCAAATCTAAAACAGCACAAAAGCAGGACTAAACAAGGACTAAACCAGGACTAAACAAGGACTAAACCCAGTCCAAACAAAGACTAAACCAGGACTAAACAAGGACTAAACCAGGACTAAACAAGGACTAAACCAGGACTAAACAAAGACTAAACTCAGTCCAAACAAAGACTAAACCAGGACTAAACAAGGACTAAACCAGGACTTAACCAGGACTAAACTCAGTCCAAACAAAGACTAAACCAGGAATAAACAAGGACTAAACCAGGACTCAACAAGGACTAAACCAGGACTAAACAAGGACTAAACCCAGTCCAAACAAAGACTAAACCAGGACTAAACAAGGACTAAACCAGGACTAAACAAGGACTAAACCAGGACTTAACCAGGACTAAACTCAGTCCAAACAAAGACTAAACCAGGACTAAACAAGGACTAAACCAAGACTAAACCAGGACTAAACCAGGACTAAACCAGGACTAAACCAGGACTAAACCAGGACTAAACCCAATCCAAACAAAGATTAAACCAGGACTAAACCAGGACTAAACCAGGACTAAACAAGGATTAAACCCAGATAAAGCTGATTTCCCAGAGTGTGAGGATTTTAAATATGACATATGTAAAGTCATATTTGTAAAGCTCAGTGCTGCCCTCTTGTGTGTGACTTTCACCAAACAGATTTTGGTCAAAAGTTCATCATCATTTTACAAAAGGTTTATTTTTTTTATCAAAGCCAAAATAATTTATAAAATGTAGTTCTTACCTGTGTAGTTTCTGTCATCTGTAGCAGAGAGAAACAAAACAGGAGAAAGATTAAATACACATGTGATGGGAGGGCATCTGACACACAGAGATACAGGACGATGGGAGGGCATCTGACATAATAATGCAGGAGGATGGTTATGTGTATTCAGTGGTGTCTGTCTCCCTCTGCTGGTGTTTAACTGTAATAGTTAAAAGTAAATCTGTGCATGTCTTTTCTGTGTCCAGCAGAGGGCAATGTTCTCTCTCACATGGCCTGTTATCTACATGCTTCCATGGAAATAGAAAGTTAAAACCATATTTTGGAACATTCTCCATAGAGATAGATGCTGTATTGTGTAATATTTTAGCTAAAGGACTAATACTTCCATGGTTATTCCTACAGGACAAATAAGAGTCAGGTGTGTGGAGATGCAAGCCCACTCAGTAAGGACACGTGTTTTTTTGTGTGGTTTTTTTACTATAATGTAAACGTCCATAATGAAAAAAAACAACATGCTTTTTGTATTCTGTTCATTGGCTGCAAAGTTACATACTGTCGCTTTAATATAATAATTAGTGTTTTGAAGAATCCTGAGCAACAAAGACACAAAACAAAACACTACTGCAAAACCTTTAGAGATAGAGACACCATTTAGTTTGTCAGAAGTATGGAAATTAGATGCTACATAATGATTTATAATTTGGACATTTAAAATCACAATATTGATCTAAAACGACTTAATAAAAGAAACAAGTCCGCTGAGTTCCACATTAGAAAAAGTCATCACAACAAAGCGCCGCATGCTGTTGGCGCCATCTATGGGTAGCGAGCAGCCCATTTTTTAAATTCGTACCAAAATGACTACGAGATACTGCCAAATCAAGTCCAGTTTGCAGAATAGGTCTGATTTAACATTTCACAAATAGAATAGTGATGGTAGCTTTGTATTTTACACAAGGGGAATGAGAAGTAATCGACATTTTTTGGAGTGAATCTGTGGTTAGGAGGACTGAGCTGTGATTGGTCGGATCGTTGGTTTCTTAGCAACACTTTTTAGAGAGCAGGTGCAGGAGGTTATTTTCAAATTATGTTTTTAGGTTTGGTAGACTCTCAGATTTACTGAGATTGGGACCAGTTTTCCCAAACAAAATTATACAACAGTGAAGACGAGACAAATTATAAATGACCTTTCCAACACTATATAAGAAAATGAGACTTATTTGTGACGGATTCAAAATGAAGTCGCAAAAAACTTTAAGTATAAACCATAAACTTTATACTTAAATTGGAACTAAACACTAAATCCACTTGTTTGTTACTAAACTGTCTATATGGCATTGGAATAGCATTAGCCACTGTTCATAATCTTTTTGTTTGCCAACTTTAGTACAAAATATGTACATTTGTTGCTTTTTGGTCAAAAATGGTCAAAAACGGATTGTGTGCTGCCTCCAGTGGACGCTGTCAAGTACTATGTGACATTACACACAGCTCAGATTACAGCAAACTGTTTCTGATTACCAACAAACACCTGGCTGTGGGGCGGAGTTTGAAGTGTGGATACCTGTTTGACCAATCACACTGTTCCTCATACCTCCTGACCCCGCCCCTCCTCCCCCTCACTCTCCCCTTTAGTCTAGAAATCATTATTTGTCCAAATTTTGAATAAAACTAAAAATGATTTTATTTTAAATATCTGGGTAGATAAAAAATCTGTTGTGATTTGGACTAGTAGCCACTCATTGGTACTGTGACAAAAAAAATCCTCTCCAACCCAGAAAACAGTTTTGGGCAGCTCGTGTTCAGCTGACGGGGACTGACAGGGACCGACAGCTTCCAAGTCAGATTCTGTGTCTGTTTTTACCTATTTTCAAATTATTATTTAGTCCTGGTTTAGTCCTGGTTTAGTCCTGGTTTAGTCCTGGCTTAGTCCTGGTTTAGTCCTGGCTTAGTCCTGGCTTAGTCCTGGCTTAGTCCTGGCTTAGTCCTGGCTTAGTCCTGGTTTAGTCCTGGTTTAGTCTTGGTTTAGTCCTGCTTTAGTCCTGCTTTATTCCTGCTTTAGTCCTGGTTTAGCCCTGGTTTAGTCCTGGTTTAGTCCTGGTTTAGCCCTGGTTTAGCCCTGGTTTAGTCCTGGTTGTAGTGTTGGATTCAGTTGTTTCTATTGGTCACTGATCAACTCTGATGTTTTAGCTACTCTTGCTGTGATTGGCCAGCGTGGTCAGGTGATACGTGGTCCTTGAGCGCACTCGTGTGGGAGAAGAGCAGTACTGCACATGGTCGGCGGGCTGCACAGATGTATCTATCTGCTAAAGCTCAGCTAATGTGGAAACGCGCCATTGAACTCAGAACATTGACTTAAACGTGCGGCCATGTTTGAACCCTGGGGCTTGGTTTCAGTTTGACTCTTTCGAGAAATACAGCTGACTTTGTGACTTATGCTCTTATGGTTGGACTGCTGCCCTCTGCTGGTGGTTTTGCAGTACTCACATAGACACGTGGGTTTGGGCGCGTCCCATTTGCCCAGTTTGGTGCAGAGGCTGGAATTGCGCCCCTCCAGGATGAATCCGGCATGACAGCTGTAGTGTAGGACCGTGCCTTCCACCGGGGGGCCAGAGGGGGGCAGCACTGGGCCATCTGAGTGACCGGGGGGAGAAACTGACACGCGACCATTCTCTAGAGACGTCCAGACCCGCGGACACACCAGCACTGAGGAAGAGGAGTGGACACAGAGACAAACATAACAAGAGAATTATAGAGGGATTCCTACCAGGGCAGGAGCCAAATGTAAATGTGTAAATGTGTAAATGTGTTCATTTTGATATTTTGTGTCTAAATTCAGAGGTGTGTTAGAGGTGCACACACCTTTATACAGTCTAAAGTTTGGGGGATTCACCTTTGGCTCCACCTCAAACTGCAATGTTACTCTGTGATTGGTCTGATTCTCCAGTGATTTAGTTCTGGTTTAGTCTTGGTTTAGTCCTGGTTTAGTCTTGGTTTAGCCCTGGTTTAGCCCTGCTTTAGTCCTGGTTTAGTCTTGGTTTAGTCCTGGTTTAGTCTTGGTTTAGTCTTGGTTTAGTCCTGGTTTAGCCCTGCTTTAGTCCTGGTTTAGTACTGTTTAGCCCTGGTTTAGTACTAGTTTAGCCCTGCTTTAGCCCTGCTTTAGTCCTGGTTTAGCCCTGGTTTAGCCCTGGTTTAGCCCTGCTTTAGCCCTGCTTTAGTCCTGGTTTAGTACTGTTTAGCCCTGGTTTAGTACTAGTTTAGCCTTGGTTTAGTCCTGGTGTAGCCCTGCTTTAGTCCTGGTTTAGTCCTGGTTTAGCTCTGATTTAGTCCTGATTTAGTCCTGGTTTAGTCCTGGTTTAGCCCTGCTTTTGTCTTGGTTCAGTCCTGGTTCAGTCCTGGTTCAGTCCTGGTCCAGTCCTGGTTCAGTCCTGGTTCAGTCCTGGCTCAGTCCTGGTTTAGTCCTGGTTCAGTCCTGGTTAAGTACTGGTTTAGCCCTGGTTTAGTCCTGGTTTAGCCCTGCTTATTCCTGCTTTAGTCCTGGTTTAGTCCTGGTTTAGTCCTGGTTTAGTCCTGGTTCAGTCCTGGTTCAGTCCTGGTTCAGTCCTGGTTCAGTCCACATCTCCCTGTGGCTCTCTCATTATAAATCAGATCATAATTGTGTGAGATATTTTTAGCAGAGAATCATCCTCTTTTAGTGTAAACACAAACACACAAACAACAGATGGACCAAACACGAGAACATTCAAATTTACAAGGAGATGAGAAGGAGGAGGGGAAAGGAGGAGCAGAAGGAAGAAGAGAGGAGATGAGGAGGAGGGGAGAGGAAGCGAAGAGGGGAGAGGAAGAGGAAAGGAGGAGCAGGAGGAGGAAAATCCAAAGTTAAATCTGTTGACTGGAGTAAAAGTTGTAGGAGTGAAGACGTTTCTCTGCTCATCCAAGCCTTTTCTTCAGTTCTGGTCAGATTACTGTTGGACACTGCCTTATATCTGTCTGAAGGGAGGAGCTAACTACACTGAAACTGTAAACAGCTATTGTCTCCAGTTTCAGCCTAATGGGTCTACATTCAACTTTAATGGGCCTGCTGGCTCTATTGGAATTCCAGTTTATTTCAAACCTACAAATACTTTAAAACAGAATCCGGTTCACCCAAAAGACAAAACCCCGAGCCATAAACAAAGTAATGTGTCTACTCCATTCAGTGTAGTGAAGAGTGCAGTGAGCATTACATTAGAGAAACTGAACAGACACTCCATAAGAGAATGTACCAACACCATCGAGAGAGCAGCTCTGGACCCCAGTCTGCTGTACATCTACATCTCAAAGACACTAACCACTCCTTTGAAGAGAGTGAGGTTCAGATTTGAGCCAGAGAAAAGAAATGGTTTGAGAGAGGAGTTAAAGAGGCAATTTTTGTTAGGAAAGACAATCCTTCTTTGACCAGGAAAGGGGGTCTTAGACATCATCTATCTATGACTCCACCCTCAGACCCAAAGCAAACAAAGGAAACAAAGAGAACAATAGAGCGAGCCAGGATACTAATGGGTATGAAAGCACCCATTAAGAGCTGAATGTTATGTTAAGTATGACTCAGGCACAGTGCACACTTAGGAGCAGAGACAGGAGCAGAGACAGGAGCAGAGACAGGAGCAGAGACAGGAGCAGAGACAGGAGCAGAGACAGGGGCAGAGACAGAGGAGCAGAGACAGGAGCAGAGACAGAGGAGCAGAGACAGGAGCAAAATCAGAGGAGCAGAGACAGGAGCAGAGACAGGAGCAGAATCAGAGGAGCCGGCAGGAGCAGACTCTCATTAGCGTTATTCTTCCTTGGTTAAAAGTGCAGATTTTGTTTGATGTTTTGTTTACGCGTTGCCCCCTGGAGGACGACTCGTTAAATGCGGCGCCAGAAACAGAAAACGGGACGGCAGTAAAACTCTGTCTAATTCTGAAGTGAAAATGATCCAAGCGAGAGGAGTCTGAGGAGAGCAGGACTAAACCAGGACTAGACCAGAACAAAACCAGGACTAAACCAGGACTACACCAGGACTAAACCAGAACTAAACCAGGATTAAACCAGGACTAAACCAGGATTAAACCAGGACTAAACCAGGAGTAAACCAGGACTAAACCAGGACTAAGCCAGGACTAAACCAGGACTAAGCCAGGACTAAACCAGGAGTAAACCAGGAGTAAACCAGGACTAAACCAGGACTAAGCCAGGACTAAACCAGGACTAAACCAGGACTAAACCAGGACTAAGCCAGGACTAAACCAGGACTAAACCAGGACTAAACCAGGACTAAGCCAGGACTAAACGGGGAGTAAACCAGGACTAAACCAGGACTAAGCCAGGACTAAACCAGGACTAAACCAGGAGTAAACCAGGACTAAGCCAGGACTAAACCAGGAGTAAACCAGGACTAAACCAGGACTAAGCCAGGACTAAACCAGGACTAAATCAGGACTAAACCAGGACTAAACCAGGACTAAACCAGAACAAAACCAGGACTAAACCGGAACTAAACCAGGACTAAACCGGAACTAAACCAGGACTAAATCAGGACTAAACCAGGACTAAACCAGGAGTAAACCAGGACTAAACCAGAACAAAACCAGGACTAAACCAGAACTAAACCAGGACTAAATCAGGACTAAACCAGGACTAAACCAGGACTAAACAGGACTAAACCAGGACTAAACCAGGACTAAACAGGACTAAACCAGGACTAAACCAGGAGTAAACCAGAAGTAAACCAGGACTAAGCCAGGACTAAACCAGGACTAAGACAGGACTAAACCAGGACTAAACCAAGACTAAACCAGAACAAAACCAGGACTAAACAGGACTAAACCAGGACTAAACCAGAACTAAACCAGGAGAAAACCAAGACTGAACCAGGACCAAGCCAGGACTAAACCAGGACTAAATCAGGATTAAACCAGGACTAAACCAGGACTAAACCAGGACTAAACCAGGACTAAACCAGGACTACATTTTTTCTACAGATTATGAACGTGTTAAAAATAATCCCTCAGTCTTTTCAGCAGGTCTTGGACAATAATAAAAAAAATACTTTTATTTTTCAGACCTGTTCAAAAATGTCGTGGAGGAGAAAGTACAGATACTGCTCTCAAATGTGGTTAAGTAAAAAACAAAAACATCCAATTTAAAATCTATTTAAGTACAGTACAGCTACCTAAAATGTCTATTTAACTACAGTACAGTACTTTCCTACTGTTACTGCGTTATGTTCCACCACTGGGTTTAGATGATTTAAACTATGAGTAAAAATGATTGTTTTCTATTTAAAACTGATGAGATCCAAAAGAGAGACTGGCTCTGCTGTTTGCTAAAGCCTCTCTCATGGGACAAACCAGGGACAACAGAGAAATCCTGCTCTCTGATTGGTCGATAGCCAGTTCCTGCTCACACAGAAATGAACGCTCAGACACATTTAGCCTCAGGATTTAGTGTCTCATAACACAGGCCAAAACACGGAGCCGGATCAGATGGAAAACCGGAGAACAGGAAGCGAATAGTAATACAGATTTAGACTAACGCTGTAGAATGACCATGGTTTAACTCTGAGCTGGAGACGTCGTCAAGATTCTCAGGGGAACTTGCTGTTTAACTGTCAGACTGCAGATGGCAGCTTTGTGGAGCCAGTCCAAAACTAATAATGAGACGATTCAACATTTGTGGATCAGAAGTTTGGAGATTTTCTTCAAAAACAGTGAACACGACCTCAGTTGATACTTTGCAGTGACATCATGCTGGGGGTGTTTGTATGTATGTCGAAGGCAGAATGTCCAGCAGTTACCATACAGACAAAACACTCACATTAGCAATATATACCAAAAACGTTTTAAGATCATCTAAAAACTCAAGAAAAAATACGAAAGTGATTCAAAGAACACATTTTCAGGAGCCTGCGATCAAGCCGAGTGTTTATGGTCCTTTTTACGAGTTTGATTTTACACAAAAACGTGAAAGTGACTAACTGACAAATTGTGGGCGAATGCTAACGCTAGCTAGCTAGTGACTGTAATGTTATTTGAGAGCGACTTGTTTAACAGCACAAATCAGCTCATCTGTTGTAGATCAGATAAGTCAGTTCTTTATGGTCAGACTGTGTTTAAATACAGCTCAGATTAAAGTCTAACAGAGATTCAGACAGAGCAGTGCCTCCAGTTAGCATCACAGCCTCAAGGAATAGTGATGACATCAGTGCAAAGTATCCAAAGTGTTATAGAAAAAAAAAATAATAATAAGATACTTAGGACATTGTCTGAAAGAGTTATAAGGTGAATATCACAGGAGGGGCGTGGCTTACGGCAGCTGCTGTGTTGGGTCATGTCTGTCCACGTGCCATTGGGCAAGCACTTCCGCACCTTCGGCCCCACGATGACCCTGTTCTCTCTGCAGATGTACTCGATCTCATAGTCCACAGGGAGGATCTGAATGCTACGGATCTGAGAGCAGAGAGAGAAGAGGAAGAGAAGAGAGGGTAGAGGAGGAGAGGAGGGGGAGACAGACGAGAGGGAGAGAGAGAAAAAGGAGGAAAAGGAGGAGCAGTGGAAGAGAGGAGGAGAAGGGGAGAAGGACCAAGAGGAGAGAGGGAGAGGTGGAGGAGGAAGAGAAAGAGGAGAGAGCAGTGGGAGAGAGGGAGGAGAGGATGAGAGGGAGAGAGGAGTAAAGAGAGGAGGAGATGGTGAGGAGAGAGGGATGGAGGAAAGAGAGAAGAAGGGGGGAGGGGAGGAAATGGAGAGCGAGGGATAGAGGGGGAGAGAGGAAAGGAGGATCAGAGGTGAAAGAAAGGAGAGGAGAAAAGGGAGAGCGGGAGAGAAAAGCAAAGGGGCGGAGAAGAGGAGAGAGAGGATGAGGACAGAAGGAGAGAGGGAGAGAGGAGAAGAGAGAGATGATGAGGACAGAAGGAGAGAGGGAGAGAGGAGAAGAGAAAGAGAGGATGGGGACAGAAGGAGAAAGGGAGAGAGAGGAGAAGAGAGGGAGGGGATGAGGACAGAAGGAGAGAGGGAGAGAAGAGAGAGAGAATGAAGAGAGTAGAAGAGAGAAAGGATAAGGACAGAAGGAGAGGAGAGAGGGAGAGAGTGAGTGAGGATGAGGACAGAAGGAGAGGAGAGGGAGAGAGAGGAGGAGAGAAGGGACATGTACACTGATGTTAGATCTTTCAGCCCTGTGTACTTAGTAGTAGTATTTGTATTATTTATAGTACAGTATTTACATATGTAACACCTGAATATTCATAAAGGTTGTGTTACCTGTTCTTGGGTCAGGCCTCTGTACTTTATACTACATTAAGTGTGTATTAGCTGTATATATATTTGTTATATATGTACCTGTTCTTGGGTCAAGCCTCTGTACTTTATACTACATTAAGTGTGTATTAGCTGTATATATATTTGTTATATATGTACCTGCTCTTGGGTCAGGCCTCTGTAGCGGATGCCTCCTTCTCGCGGCGGTTTGATGATGCCACAGCCTGAAACAAAACATTCCAGAACATTCCAGGAAAAGGTTCACATCTCCGTGGCGACGAGCAGGTGTTACATAATCCACTTTATATTTTATGCTAGTTCGAATATAAATCAAAAGCGTTCTCAAAGTGTTCAGGAAAGCTCCAGTTTGGTTCTATTAATGACTTTTAGATACTGATACTTGGTCAAAAATAAGTATATAGTGAGATTCTAGTTTTAGTGACGTGCACTGTTAGCATGCTAGTTGTTGTTAGCATGTTACCGTGACAGCGAAACACCTCTCTAGGTCTGAAAAGCGCTTATAAACTCATCGTGGTGAATAATTATAATGCTCAGAATGGATAAAGTAAGTGAGGAATAACTACGAGTATCGCCGATTAAGAAAATTAAACAAGAGAAGGAAGTGCGTACGTCACAGTGGGCGTGTACAGGTGGAGGTGAAAACGGAGATAGATCAGCAAAACGGCGTCTCAAACATGAATCACTCCAAATACAACTTCAGAGGCTCAATGAGAACAAACAACTAGAACATGATTAAAGCTCTGAAAAGTCCAGTTTGCAGAATAAGTCTGATTTAAATAACTTCTTTTTCTTTGTGATTCTTGTATTAGTTCAAAGTTTCGAGTCTCACCTCCAGCTGACGTGTTGTGGATGTTGAGGACCAGAGGAGGCAGAGAGACGAGGAGCAGGGAGCAGAGCAGAGCGGCCGCCATCTTGGAATCTGACACAAACAAAAACAGGTTAGTGGTGAGATCAAACTTAGCACCTCCTCCCAGAGCTGAATTTCAGACCATGGTATGAGTCTGGCTCCTCCCACTAAAACCAACCAGATCAACGTCCAATCAGAATGCTCCTCTCTGTCTTTCCAGGTAGGCTCCACACTGGTCCATCTAGGTTCATTTCTGTCCTGTGAGTGGGACTTTGTTTACCTGCTCAAATGAGTATCTAGTTTTGATTAGTATCTGAATTTGGATTCTTTTGACAGCCCTTCAGAGCCGAGTAGAAACATGAAGTTGTGGCGCTGAGGCCGACTGAACATGTTTGTTGTGCAGAGCTGGGTTCGCTCCATCTGTCTCTGCTCTGATCCTCACACGGGCTCCCGGCCAACTATTGTTTCCACAGCTCTGCTCTAGCTACAGAAAATGGAGGACACAATTCCCTCTCCACTCAGAAAGAGCAGGAGAGCCAGAGGAGCAGACTAGAACAGACAGGAGGAGCAGACAGGAGCAGGGACAGAGGAGCAGAAAGGTGCAGAGCCATAGGAGTAGAGCCAGAGAAGCAGACAGGAGCAGTATCAGAGGAGAAGAGGCACAGGAGCAGGGTCACAGGAGCAGAGCCAGAGGAGCAGACAGGAGCAAATAGGAGCAGGGTCACAGGAGCAGAGTCAGAAGAGCAGACAGGAGCAGGGTCACAGGAGCAGAGAGGAGCAGACCTCCGCTGACACATGGCTCTAAAAGCTTTGGAGCCTTGATAATTATTTATGAGCCAGTCCCAAACCCAGAGCGAAACTCAAATGTTTAAATGTGCCTGTAGATTTTGTATTTTTGCTGCAGCTGAACTCGTCCAAACGTTCCACAGTGAATGAGGCTCTTTTATCCACACTGTTGCACATATGTTGTTTGTTTTGTGTATTTCTGTTTCTTGTACGTCACACACTCTCTCTCCGTGTTTTTACAATGTTCCTCTGTTTGTTTAAAGCCTCGGGAAAATCCACAAATATGAACAGAGACAGAACACAGTCAAACCAGCACCACGGACAGCTCCTGCTCTGAGCCACACAACACAGAGCACAGAGGAGAATAGACCTGCTTTAGACCTGCTTTAGACCTGCTTTAGACCTGCTTTAGACCTGCTTTAGACCTGGTTTAGACCTGCTTTAGACCTGCTTTAGACCCGGTTTAGACCTGGTTTAGACCTGGTTTAGACCTGGTGTAGACCTGGTGTAGACTTGGTTTAGGCCTGCTTTAGACCTGGTTTAGTTCCAGTTTAGACCCGTCTAACCCCCGACTTAGTCTAGATGTGATTTAAACCAGATGTAATCTAATCTAAATCCTGTTTAAGTTGTGGTTCATACAAGTTCCAGTCCTGGATTAGACTTTGTTCAGAGGTGGTCAAATCCTGGTTTAGACCTGGTTGAGTCCTGGTTTAGACCTGGTTGAGTCCTGGTTTAGACCTGGTTGAGTCCTGGTTTAGTCCATGGTTTCCTCTATGATTGGTAGTTTGTATGGAGTTGCTCTTCATGTTCAAAATCTGTGTCATTCATAATTCAAACACAATTTCTAGACTTTTCTGAAGCCATTAGAACAGGAGCCGATCTGCTCTGGAGAAGACTCAGTTACATCACTGATCCGATCTGAACTAAGAATCGCTCACACCAACACAATACATGCTCACTTAGATTCAACTGTCCTGTGTAGCTTCTGGGGTCGTCAGAAGCATTGAAAATTGGATTTTAATCGATGCTAAAGCTAATATCAAAACTAGATACTCATTGTTGGAAGGTATCGTAACTAAAAAAGTGCCATTCACACAGAAATGAACCTTTCCTGAATATGTTTAGAATGATGTTGAGCTGTATCTTTCACAAGTATAAGACACATAGACTAGTTTACACCCATGGACCACTATAAACCTACTGCACACTGAGGGAGTACACACATATAACACACATGGGAATAGAAAAGAAAGTACTACCATTTAATGTGGAAAATCACAGTATACTGTCTAAAGAAAGACTGTTTTTTTTTATCATCATTGTATCAGAATCAGTATTGAGTATTGAGTCCATTCCTTTGTATTGAAAGTTTGAAATCGCAGTACCAAGACAGCACTACATGTCAGTAGAGTTCATTTTACAAAGTACATTGGGAGTTGTGAATCGACTTGTAAACCTGCTCTGTAAAACATAAGGCTGATTTGCATATTTTAGTTTCTGCATAAATTTGTTCAATCAATATAATCCTTCTCACAAGCTGTTACTTTCAGTTCCAACTTTAAAAGAGTCAAGGACACCAGAGTGAGAAAGTAAACAGAATCATAGGGTAGTGCTGTTACAATACTAAAATCTCAAACTTTATACTCCGATACCGATACTGATACCATGATGTCCTGATACAGCTGAACATCATTCTAAAGATATTCAGGAAAGATTCATTTCTGTCCTGTGCATGGGACGTTTTTAGTATCGATTAGTATCTGGTTTTAGATACTTTTGACGACCCTATTTGGAGGTATAAGATTCAGATTATCAGAATATCGAGTATCGTTAATAATACAAAATGCAAAAATAACTAGAAGCAAAAGCAAAGAACTTTGAGATTTTTGAAGCTGATTGAGGTTAATTAGATCCTGCATCAAATCATTACAGATATATTTTAGCACATTTAGAGTGTAAAAAAGAATTTCAGTTTTGTCAGTTCATACTGTGCACTATCAATAGCCACTTTGCAGTATCAATATGACACCTTTAGCATGACATCACGCTGGGGGTGTTCTACATATATGTCTAAAAAGGAATGTCAAGCAGTCACCATGCTGACAAAATGCATACATTAGCAAATACTGACAACATTTTTTTAAGATCATCTGAAAACTCATCAAAAAACACAAAATCTATTTAAAGAGCTCATTTTCAGGAGCCTGTGACCAGTCCAAGTGTTCATGGTCCTGTTTAGGAGTCTGATTTTACACAAAAAGATGAGAGTGACTGACTGAAAAACTGTTGGCTAATGCTAATGCTAATGCTAGCTAGATTGCGACTGTAATGTTATTTGAGAGCGACTTGTTTAACAGCACAAATCAGCTCACCTGTTGTGGTTCAGATAAGTCAGTTCTTTATGGTGAGATTCTGTTTAAACAAAACTCAAGATTAAAGTCTAACAGAGCTTCAGACGTAGCAGTGCCTCCAGTTAACATCACACTCCCAGGGAATGTTGATGACATCAACTGCAAAGTATTAATATCCCAAACCCCACTGGCGGAAAGTAAAAATACGGTTAAATGGTTAAAAATGTACTAAATTGTACTTGAACAATTTAAAGCTGGTTTAGACCTGGTTAAGACCTGGTTCAGTCCTGGTTTAGACCTGGTTCAGTCCTGGTTTAGTCCTAGTTTAGTCCTAGTTTAGACCTGGTTAAGACCTGGTTTAGTCCTAGTTTAGTCCTAGTTTAGACCTGGTTAAGACCTGGTTTAGTCCTAGTTTAGTCCTGGTTTAGACCTAGTTAAGACCTCGTTTAGACCTTGTTTAGACCTGGTTTAGACCTGGTTTAGGCCTGGTTTTGAGCTGGTTCAGTCCTGGTTGATTCCTAGTTTAGTCCTGGTTTGGTCTTGGTTTAGTTCTGGTTTAGTCCTGGCTTAGTCCCGGTTTAGTCCTGGTTGGTTCCTAGTTTAGTCCTGGTTTAGTCCTGGTTTAGTCTTGGTTTAGTTCTGGTTTAGTCCTGGTTTAGTCTTGCTTTAGTTCTGGTTTAGTTCTGGTTTAGTCCTGGTTTAGTCTTGGTTTAGTTCTGTTTTAGTTCTGTTTTAGTCTTGGCTTAGTCCTGGTTTAGTCCTGGTTTAGTCCTGGTTTAGTCCTAGTTTAGTCCTGGTTCAGTCCTGTGGTTTCTTATTTAACAACTAATAGAATTGACCAGTTTAAAGCTTGTTAAAATGATACACGTTTAAAAAATACTTCAAAAATCTACTCCATTACATGAACATGAGTATTTGTAATCAAAGTTGGCTAAAGTAGAAACACAGACACAAGGATCCAAGCAGTCACTAACAACACACACAGCTACTGAAACACTAAAACAGCTCGTGCGCGTCTACAGTACTAACACTTAGCACCAAACGTGTATTCCATCTCTTTTTCCTGCTGTTCAATCCTTCTGCCAGATTTCAGCACCGCGGACAGCTCCAGTAGCATTAGCTCCACGTTCACGCTGTTCTCTTCCTCTTTTCCACGTCGTTCGGTGGATGTTTATCGTTTATCGACACCAAACGCGCGCCCTGTGACCGTGTACTGCCGCTTCGCTTCGTCTCCCCGCCCGTAGTTACGCTCCGACGCCTGGGGACTTTACGCGGGGCCTGTCTCTCCTCCGCGGGCCTCCCTTCCCACCTTCTCCCCTTGGCCCCTGTCCCGCTTCCCACGCCCCGAAACACCGCGTCAGGGAGAGAGCACACACCCGCGTTCCCACATCCGCAAAAAACCTGCTCTTTTGCGCATGTAGGTGAGATGGAGGAGCGTGGGGCCTGCGCTGCGCTACACCGGGACGAGCGCACGGCTACAGCCCACCGCCTCGCTTCGCTCCCCGGGTAAAGTGTCACGAAACCTGGCGCATCCAAAGCGTCTCCAAAGCGTCTGTAAAGCGTTTCTAAAGCGTTTCCAAAGCACTCACCCGCGGTTCCGCACGTCCACGGAGGCACAGCGAGCGGGTTCTTCGGGAAACTGGGATTTATTTACGTCCGATGTCCATGTCCCCGTCGCCTTCTTTACGCTGACTAGATGGGTGTACGTAAAAGCGAGCTGCACCGGTGGATTGTGGGTGTTTTGCTCGCTCCTCTCGTGTTGGATTTGACAGATGACACCTGGCCACGCGCACGGAATCCACGGACACACGGGGCGCGAGAGACGTCCACGGCTCACTCCGCTCCTCTGCCTCTACTCCAGCGCCTCACGACGTCGGGACGCACGCGGCTTAAGCCCCTCCCCCTCCGCTCCTCCTTAGACCCGCGTCTTATCCTCACTCCTCCTCCCGTCACCGCTCTCCCTCCACAGAGCAATCAGTCTCTCTTTCCCCTCCTCTTCCTCTTTCCTTTCCTCTCATAATAACCGAACCTTCGGGCTGGATAGGTGTCTCTTTACCTCTTTCCTCCCTTTTCTCTCACTTTCTCCCGCCGTTTTCATCTCTTTCCTCCTCCCCTTCCTCTTCTTCTCTCTAACACAGTGTTCAGGGAAAGTTACCCCCCTCTCGCTCTCCCTCTTCTCTCCTATTCTCTATCTCCCCTTCACTCTTGCTCTTTCCCCTTCTCTCTCTCCTCCTCTCTCACCCCCTCTCTCCCCTCTCTTTCCCCTTCTCTCTCCCCTTCTTTTTCTCTCTCCCCCCTTCTCTTTCTCTCCCTCTCTCTCTTCCTCCTCTCTCACCCCTCTCTCCTCTCTCTTTCCCTTTCTCTCTCTCCCCTTCTCTCTCTCTCTCCCTCTCTCTCCTTCTCTTCCTCCTCTCTCACCCCCTCTCTCCTCTCTCTTTCTCTCTTGCACAGTATTCAGAGGCAGTGGTACCCCCCTCTCTGTCTCTCCCTATCCTCTTTCCCGTTTCCTCTCTCCTCTCTCCATCTCTCTCTTCTTCCTCTTTCCTCCTCCTCCTCCTCCTCCTCCTCCTCCTCCTCCTCCTCCTCCTCCTCCTCGTCCCCTCACGCACCTCTTCCTTCTTTCTCTCTCTTCCTCACTCTCCTCTTCTTTCTCACCTCACTCTCCTCTTCTTTCTCTCTTCTCTTCTTTCTCTCTCCTCTTCCTCACTCTCCTCTTCTTTCTCTCTCCCCCTCCTCACTCTCCTCTTCTTTCTCTCCTCCCCCTCCTCACTTTCCTCTTCTTTCTCTCTCCCCCTTCTCACTCTCCTCTTCTTTCTCTCCTCCTCCTCCTCCTCCTCCTCACTCTCCTCTTCTTTCTCTCTCCCCCTCCTCACTCTCCTCTTCTTTCTCTCCTCCCCCTCCTCACTTTCCTCTTCTTTCTCTCTCCCCCTTCTCACTCTCCTCTTCTTTCTCTCCTCCTCCTCCTCCTCCTCACTCTCCTCTTCTTTCTCTTCTCCTCCTCCTCACTCTCCTCTTCTTTCTCTCTCCCCCTCCTCACTCTCCTCTTCTTTCTCTCCTCCCCCTCCTCACTTTCCTCTTCTTTCTCTCTCCCCCTTCTCACTCTCCTCTTCTTTCTCTCCTCCTCCTCCTCCTCCTCACTCTCCTCTTCTTTCTCTCCTCCCCCTCCTCACTCTCCTCTTCTTTCTCTCTCCGCCTCCTCACTCTCCTCTTCTTTCTCTCGCCCTCCTCACCCTCCTCTTCTTTCTCTTCTCCCCCTCCTCACTCTCCTCTTCTTTCTCTCCTCCCCCTCCTCACTTTCCTCTTCTTTCTCTCTCCCCCTCCTCACTCTCCTCTTCTTTCTCTCTCCTCCTCCTCCTCCTCACTCTCCTCTTCTTTCTCCCCATCCCCACCCCCTCGTCACTCTCCTCCTCCTCCTCACTCTCCTCTTCTTTCTCTCCCCCTCCTCACTCTCCTCTTCTTTCTCTCCCCCTCCTCACTCTCCTCTTCTTTCTCTCCCCCTCCTCACTCTCCTCTTCTTTCTCTCCCCCACCTCACTCTCCTCTTCTTTCTCTCGCCCTCCTCACCCTCCTCTTCTTTCTCTCTCCCCCTCCTCACTCTCCTTTTCTTTCTCTCTCCCCCTCCTCACTCTCCTCTTCTTTCTCTCCTCCCCCTCCTCACTCTCCTCTTCTTTCTCTCCTCCCCCTCCTCACTTTCCTCTTCTTTCTCTCTCCCCCTTCTCACTCTCCTCTTCTTTCTCTCTTCTCCCCCTCCTCACTCTCCTCTTCTTTCTCTCCTCCCCCTCCTCACTCTCCTCTTCTTTCTCTCTCCTCCTCCTCCTCCTCACTCTCCTCTTCTTTCTCTGCTCCCCCTCCTCACTCTCCTCTTCTTTCTCCCCACCCCCACCCCCTCGTCACTCTCCTCCTCCTCCTCACTCTCCTCTTCTTTCTCTCCCCCTCCTCACTCTCCTCTTCTTTCTCTCCCCCTCCTCACTCTCCTCTTCTTTCTCTCTCCCCCTCCTCACTCTCCTCTTCTTTCTCTCCTCCCCCTCCTCACTTTCCTCTTCTTTCTCTCTCCCCCTTCTCACTCTCCTCTTCTTTCTCTCCTCCCCCTCCTCACTCTCCTCTTCTTTCTCTCTCCCCCTCCTCACTCTCCTCTTCTTTCTCTCGCCCTCCTCACCCTCCTCTTCTTTCTCTTCTCCCCCTCCTCACTCTCCTCTTCTTTCTCTCCTCCCCCTCCTCACTCTCCTCTTCTTTCTCTCCTCCCCCTCCTCACTCTCCTCTTCTATCTCTCCTCCCCCTCCTCACTTTCCTCTTCTTTCTCTCTCCCCCTCCTCACTCTCCTCTTCTTTCTCTGCTCCCCCTCCTCACTCTCCTCTTCTTTCTCTCTCCTCCTCCTCCTCACTCTCCTCTTCTTTCTCTGCTCCCCCTCCTCACTCTCCTCTTCTTTCTCCCCACCCCCACCCCCTCGTCACTCTCCTCCCCCTCCTCACTCTCCTCTTCTTTCTCTCCCCCTCCTCACTCTCCTCTTCTTTCTCTCCCCCTCCTCACTCTCCTCTTCTTTCTCTCGCCCTCCTCACCCTCCTCTTCTTTCTCTCTCCCCCTCCTCACTCTCCTCTTCTTTCTCTCTCCCCCTCCTCACTCTCCTCTTCTTTCTCTTCTCCCCCTTCTCACTCTCCTCTTCTTTCTCTCCTCCTCCTCCTCCTCATTCTCCTCTTCTTTCTCTCGCCCTCCTCACCCTCCTCTTCTTTCTCTCCTCACTCTCCTCTTCTTTCTCTCTCCCCCTTCTCACTCTCCTCTTCTTTCTCTCTTCTCCCCCTCCTCACTCTCCTCTTCTTTCTCTCCTCACTCTCCTCTTCTTTCTCTCTTCTCCCCCTCCTCACTCTCCTCTTCTTTCTCTCTCCTCCCCCTCCTCACTCTCCTCTTCTTTCCCTCCTCCTCCAGAGTGTCCAGGGGCAGTGGTCTGAATGCTGTCCTCACACATGAACTCACTCATTCACAGAAGACAACAGAGACAGCAGAGTCAGAGATGCTCTGGAGACCTGGAGATGTGATGTCATAATCCAAGATGGAGGACAGGGATCTATAGACAGTCTTTGAGTTGAGAGGAATTGTGTTTTTGTTACATGGGACAGATGTAAGTCCTAAACCAGGCCAGTATCTCACTCTTGAGTTATTCAGATAATAGAATGCAAAGAACAGAATATCTTTGTATTTATACTTTGCAGTTGACATTACATTGGCGGGTTTACATGTATCTCTATCCGTGGAGACACAATACACACATTAGCAAACATAAACAACATTTTTTGAATATGAACACTGAATAAAAAATACAAAAGTGATTTAAACAGCTTGTGACTGTAATGTTTTTTGGGAGGGACTTGTTTAACAACACAAATCAGCTCACCTGTAGTTCAGATGAGTTAGTTCTTTAGGGTCAAATTGTGTTAAACAAACCTCAGATTGAAGTTTAACAAAGTTTCAGACAGAGAAGTGCTTTCAGTTAGCTTAAAATCTGTTTCTGAAACTTTTAAAACTGCTGAATTATTAAAACATTTTGCAGTATCTTGTGTTTTAAATGTGCTTTTTGAATTACCACATTATGGATATTAGTTAGCATGTAGCTAGTTAGCACATCGTTGGTTAGCACATAGCTGGTTAGCATAAAGCTGGTTAGCATGTAGCTGATTATCACATAGCTGGTTAGTGCATAGCTTGTTAGCATGTAGCTGGTTAGCACATAGCTGGTTAGTACATAGCTTGTTAGCATGTAGCTGGTTAGCACATAGCTAGTGACCAATGATCCAAATGATTCTAGTGAAGGTGTGTGGAGTTTAAAAACACAGTGGAGCACTTCCTGTATCACCACATGACATAACAAGGTGGAGTGTTTTCTGTTTGAGAGAAGGTCTCTATCATTATATATTTTAATGAATAAGAATAGATTTATACTGATCCCATGCCCAAACTGGAAAATATTAGGTTACTGTAGTGTGACAGTCTGTGATACATACTAAGCCCCGCCCCTTTCCTCTGTGACATTTGATTCACTCTAAACCCTGCTCCTTTCCTCTGTAACAGTCACGTGATTCACGCTAAGCCCCGCCCCTTTCCCCTGTGACAGCCATGTGATTCACACTAAGCCCCACCCCTTGTCTGACGACATTCACACATCCCATTTGCTCCGCTCCTCCTGTTACAGTCATGTGATTCATGAGAAGCCCCGCCCCTTTCCCTTGTGACACTGATGTGATTTACGCTAAGCCCCGCCCCATTCCCCTGTGACAGTCATGTAATTCACACTAAGCCCCGCCCCTTTCCCGTGACAGTCGTGTGATTTATGCTAATCTCCACCCCTTTCCCCTGTGACAGTCATGTGATTCACGCTAAGCCCCGCCCCTTTCCCCTGTGACAGTCGTGTGATTCACGCTAAGCCCTGCCCCTTTCCCCATGACAGTCGTGTGATTTACGCTAAGCCCCGCCCCTTTCCCCTGTGACAGTCATGTAATTCACGCTAAGCCCCGCCCCTTTCCCCGTGACAGTCGCGTGATACACGCTAAGCCCCGCCCCTTTCCTCTATGACAGTCATGTGGTTCACGCTAAGCCCCGCCCCTTTCCCCTGTGACAGTCATGTGATTCACGCTAAGCCCCGCCCCTTTCCCCGTGACAGTCGTGTGATTTATGCTAATCCCCACCCCTTTCCCCTGTGACAGTCATGTGATTCACGCTAAGCCCCGCCCCTTTCCTCTATGACAGTCGTGTGATTCACGCTAAGCCCCGCCCCTTTCCCCTGTGACAGCCATGTGATTCACACTAAGCCCCACCCCTTGTCTGACGACATTCACACATCCCATTTGCTCCGCCCCTGGTGTTACAGTCATGCGAAGCCCTGCCCCTTTTCTCCTACGATTCATGGTAAGCCCCTTTTCATGTATGATCCACACTAAAGCCTGTCCCAATTCGCCAAATGTACTCTTCAAAGTGCAGTTTGAAGGTTCCGGTCGAGAATCTGCCCTCCTCAGTGTAGCCGCCATCTTGCTTAAGTGGGACAGGCCCACACCACGGACCGCACGTCCACCGCTGTCTTTGAGCATACGATACGTACATTACGTACGTTATTTTTAATGATTTATTATTTATTAGAAGAAAAGTCAAGATGTCGTCACAGCCGTTTCTTTTTTTTTTTTTTTTTGATTGAATATCAATAGGCAAATATAACGTTCGAGGTGACTCAATTGTAGCTACTTCATAACTTTAACAAAATATACCTTGTGAAAACGTAATAACAGAGACAGAGAAAAGAGTATCATTTTGACATTCATAGTCTATAAACCAGAGAACACTGATTAGTTGTACATATAGTGGGACATTGCAGTTTAACATTCGGTATTTTGGCCAGTGGCTACACCACTTTAATAACAGTAGAGGGCGCTGTTTCCCTTCTATGCCGTGCCAGTTCTTTCCATCTTATTATTGTGAGGGATTTTCTAATATTGCAGCAAAACTAATCAAACTAATATCTTGATTTACTAAAACGAAGGTAAATGACACGTGCCCACCAGGGGGCGCAGACGTATGGAATGTACCGGAACTCTTCATGACTGTTTTATATATATATATATATATATATATATATATATATATATATATATATATATATATATATATATATATATATATATATATATATATATATAATATATATTATATTATATATATAAAATATAATATATAATTATATATATAATTTTATATATATATATAATATATATATATATATATATATATATATATATATATATATATATATATATATATATATATAATATAATATATATATATATATATATATATAATATAATATATATTATCCAAATACAACTCCAGAGTGTAAATGTGAACAAAACAGCTATAACATTCTTTAAAGCTCTGAAAATTCCATTTTGCAGAATAGCTCTTACAATCTATACAATTTACCTTGGTATACAACTTATTAAAAAGGTTAATAATGCACATCATAATATCAAATACAGGTGATGTACTGTCTATCTGTTCTCTGTGCTCTTTTACTGTATATAAACCAGTTTAGCCGTTGCCACAGCAACCTTGGTCTCCTCTAGCCCCGCCCCCTGCTGTATTACAAATTGTTTTGAGACAAACTTGGCGCAACAAATGTCTCAAAACTCGCGAAAGCGTAATTTTCAGATTTGTACTTGTGAAATTACAAATTTGTAAGCGTAAAACGTTCTTTATAAAATGATATTTGTAAGTAAAAAACAAAATTTGTAAGTGTAAAAAATATGTTTTTTATTTATCAGTGTACAAATCAACATTTACAGATTCAAACTTTTTGGAACAATTGTACCTTCATAGAGCTCAGTCAAAAAATCTGCAGGGTTTGTGTGTTAAACATGTGTGAATGAAACAAAACACAACTCCAGGTCTGTTTGTGATGAGGAAACAACGTTAGAGAAAATATCCTAGTATGGGCCTTTAAATTAGCGCCATAATCAAAATGACAGATAATATATGTTTTGATGTGCATCTGAAACACAGTTTGCATCTACACTTCTATTTTTAAATATTCAGAAACAATAATTTTTGGTGCAAATTTTAAATAAGGAATTCAAAAAGAAATTGTATGTATCCTGCGTCCTACTGTTTAAAAGAGGCACTACACTCACATCTGAGCCTGTGTCCAAAGCCTGAACCTGCAGATAGAGACACAGACAGGCCTCGTGTGAAAGAACCATGTGACTGTTCAGATCAGAGAGAGTGGCATTTTAGGTTTAAACCAACTGGATTTCAGCATTTAATCTGGCAACCCAAATGAGAGAGTCATAAGAGGCTCATTCTGCGTTCTGATTGGATAATCATCTTAAACCAAAACAGATAATTAACATTCTTGTACAACAACTTGTCCAATGTTTTTGTGATGAAAACTAAATCAGTGTTAGAATAGTTATCTGTAAAAGTTATACTGGATTTGAACATGTTTACCTCAGATCTGACACATTTAGGTCATATTTATGCAATTTAAAATCAAAACCGTACACAGTTATTATCTTATACAGTTCCTTTAATTATGAACAACTGAATCTCTGTGTTGACCCCGGACCTGCCTAAATAATGAGAGAAGGCACACATTAAACTGAACTAGTTTAATTAAAAAATAAAACAGATTTTGCAGACACAGAAATGACAATGTACATTTGTAAACAATAGAAAATTATTATACACATTTTGGGAACACAATAAAACAGAAAGAGTTCATTTTGTCAGTTCAAAAGTAGTGTTATTTCAATGATGCGCCCGATACAAAGGGACTTACAGTAAAAGCGAAATGCATGCCGTTTGTGCGGGAATCGCTCAGAAAATACTACAAAATCTTACACAAATTTCCAATTGGAGATTTGAAAAAGACTTGGAGCAGTTTCGTCATATAATCCCAAATGAAAATGTCAGTTTGATCAGATATACATATATGTTAGGTTGTGTTCACGTTCACGCTCAAAAAACTGATTTGTTTATTTACACTGACAGAGAAGACGATGATCTTTGTGCCAGTTTTTGTTTCATGTGGATAGGCCCAGTTATTACAGCGATATTAACCATAAACTAGGTCAACACATCTGTGATCTGACACGGCAAACTCCACCTGAGAGTTCTAACCCGCCTCCAGCTCAGGTTACACTACGAGCATCACACAAACACAACCTAGTCTTCAGTCAGTCAGTGCGGTTTGCCTTTTTACAACTTAAATATACACAATTACACATGTATTTTGATTAATAAAATGCTATGGTTTTTCAACATTTTTGTACCATTTTTACATTTAAAGGGCCTGTACCTGTACCTTAAGTTATGCTTGTCAAGATAAATGCTCTTTACATCATGCATTATGTAGTAAAAACAGCTAAAAAAGAAAAAAAAGAGAGAAAGACTGTATTCTATCCTTTTGTTGGTTTAGTAGGGAGCAGGCACTTAGCAATACTGTCAATCAAATGTGTTGCTAACGCTAGTGGGAGCGACCTCGGGGAAAGAAAGAACCTGATTTGTCTGTTATTCATGTTCATATCTTGATTTACGGATGAAATAGCAGGATCATGTAAAGCGGGTTAAGTCGGAAAGAGGTGCCACAGTTTTTCAATAGAAAGTGAACTGGAGCCAAGATCGATGGAGCGGGAAGCGCGTCCATGCTCACTTCCTGTTCGGAACGCAGAGGCCAGCGGATTAGCCATGTCCATTTATTTATACAGTCTATGGTTATGGTGCAATATAACAGCGGCAGAAAGGACTAAGTGGGCGGGGCTAAAAGTTCAAACTAAAACATCTTCCTGGCTCATGGTTTGAAATCAGGTACAGGCCTTTTAAACAATTAGCAGCAGACTTAGCCACCCCACATGCGCCACAATTTTGGTCGACATAAATCCACACAAGCTTTCAAAATCAAGCTCTTAACGTGTAAAAATAAGGTCACACTCATTTAAAGTCACTTTTTCATAATAATAGTAATGCTTGGTTAATGCTATACTAATGCTAAGTCTATGGAGTGGATACATGTCCATGTGCTAACACTACACAGAGGTTTATTCAAGTACTACAGCTATTTTGTGATCATTTCAACAGGATTTTAAAGACAGACTATGGAACTTTTCTGGTGTCTCCATGGAAATGCTACTGCTTTTGCTAGATTGTTTCACAGTATGGCATTAACGATCTCCAAAAAGACAAGCAAATAATGTTATCTGGTCAACTTACAGGTCAGATCTGTGGAGAGGTGACACTGAGAATGCATGTATTTCAAGGTATTTTGGCAATTAAAAAAACAACTAATCAAAGATCCTGGGTTTCCACCTCAAAAACAAACCTGGAGTTGTGTTTTGTTTCATTCACACATGTTTGAGTAACACCGAAAAGTGAAGCATATTCAATGAGGCTAAAACAATAGCTGTAACTTCTAATTTCTGCCCGATAAATTAGAAATAAATTAGCAAAAATTATTCTAATAAAAGTGAAAAACAAACATAGCTCCAGGTTTGTTTGTGATGAGGAAACAGCATTATAAAAGATCAGAAAATAGTGGAATATGGGCCCTTTAAACAAGTTCAAGATGGATACGTTCAGCACCATACTGTGGAACATTTCACCCTAAGCAATAACAACTCCTCCAGAAAAGTTACACAATGCAACTTTAATGTATTTAGGAGCACTGACCTGTTTAGCCCTTATGTTTACACCCTTTGCACTGTTTATGATGATGACCAGTGAACACATTACATTCACATTATAAATACAGAGCTTCTTCAGTGAAAAGACATGGACGTAAATTGAGATCTTTTTAAAGCTACACTGCGTAACTTTTTTGGTGGAGGGTCTACCGTTTGCTTGTCTCCATAAATATATTATTACTTTACCTGGAATGTTCCACTCTTGGCATTAAACATATCCATTATCAGCATTGTAGCATTTTTATGGCTCAAAAATAGCTCAGAATATGCATAATCTTACAGTGAACAGGCTTGCCTCTCCACAGATCGGATTTGTAACTGCTTGTCCCCACACAAGACAGGTTTAATGCCATACTGTGGAACATTCTAGGCAAAGCAATGTGAGCTAGACCCTCCACCAGCTTTAAAGCGGAACTGGCAATGAGGCTGAAGTTGTTGTTTTTGTTCATTTGTCTGTTTGATTTGCTTGTTTAAGTTTGTCTCTCTCAACTCCAGAGCTCACAACGCTCACCTCCACCTCATGACATCATCAGGTGGTAATCCAAAAGTGCTCTTCTTCTTTAAAGTCCATTCAGGTGGTCAGTGGGGCCTAAGACGCAGAACGGCAGCCACATGTCTGCCAACCTGCCCCACTACAGAGTTTGGGAGTCTTTAGGTTGGTTGTTTTTTTTTCACTGTGTTCAAAAACTCCTAATTTTAAAAAGGTGCATTAAGTAACTTTCCTGCTTTAAAAACAAACCGCAATCTTGCATTTAGTCTATAAAAACATTATATTTTTATTGGTGGAAAAAAAAAAAACGTTTAAAAAAAAATGCTTTTTACTGTGAGCTGGATCGCCTCACCGCAGATCTGACCTGGAACTTGTCCTGGTGGCGTCCGTTACTCACCTCTATGGAAAAAGTTAAGTTGAGCACCATACTGTGAGCCATTCGATGCAAAGCAATAACTTCTCCGTGGAGACAAGCAGGTGACGGACCAACACACAGAAAAGTTCCATAGTGCACCTTTAATTTAACTGTTGTTTTTTTTTTTAAGTTCACCATGGAAATGATCAATACGCGGAGGCAGCCATTTTGAAGGAGAGTGATGCTAGGACATTACGTTTGTTATGATATGAAGTTCTCTCTCTCCGGTTACTATTTATGTCACTTTAAGACTAATTCTCCCATTTTGGACATTTAAAGGTCCATATTACACAAAATGGACTCTTTTGAGCTTTAAGTCATGTTCTAACGCTGTTACCTCCTCAAAAACAGACCTGAAGTTGTGTTTGAGTAACACTTTATTATTAGTCCGTTTACATCTCCAAAGCTTAAAATGCTCTGCTCCACCTTGTGATGTCATGAAGTGGTAGTTTTCGAGTTAACAGCTCCTTTTCACCTTCTGTTCAGTAGGGATAGGCAATTACAGGACTGAAATGATCCAAATATTTCTAATGAAGGTGTATGGAGCACTGAAATATTTGAGAATGAAACAAAACACAACTCCAGGTCCATTTGTGATGAGGAAACATTAGAACAGATCAGAGAATAGTGTAATACTGGCCCTTTTATATCCATTATGTTCGTTCTTTGCATTTTGTAGCTGCAGTGGACAATTTTTCACTCAAATGGATACATTTTTTTGGTAGAATGACATCTTTTCGTAATAAAAAAAAAAAAAAAAAATCAGGGAGATTGAGAGTCAAATGCATGAACTCACTGCTGCAGCGCCCCCTGGTGTAGCCAAGACAAAAACACAGCCTTAGGAACAGGCTTAGCGGACTCAGAGTTCCTGAAGTTTGAGGTTTTTTAAAGACAGGAATATTTAGTTTAGAGGTGAAAAGGAGGAAATCGAGGAGTGACGATGGGGTCACGATGGGGTCACGGTGGGGTCACGCTGGGGTCAGGAGTGTTCAGGATTCAAGTTCAAAATGGAGGAGGCATCCATAGTTGTGATCACTGTCTGTAATATGCTTCAATAGAGCTGCTCATATTAAAATAGTAGTTTTTCAGTGCCAAATTCTCCTGTCTCTCTCTTCTTCCATCCCTCCATTTCTTATCCCCCTGTTTTTCCTCCAACCCCTCCTCTCTTACGCACCATCCCTCTCTCCCATTCTCCCCTCTCCTCCTTTCTTCTCTCTGACCCCGTCTATATCCAACGCCCCTCCTTTCTCGCCCTCCCCTTTCTCCCAATCTCTCCTTCCCTCCCATTTCTCAGCGTTAAAGAAAATACTGCACATCACATCAGGTTTGTGAAGTTGTAGTATATTGTCTTGTATCATGCTTTTGTATATTACGGAAAACTGCTGTGTGGGAGCGTGGGTGACGTAGGCTTGTGGATGGAGTCTTGTACAAGCTCGTACTGCTATCCGTAAGGAGGGTTCAAATGGAGAGAGAGATCGCTAGATTACTCAAACATGCATGGATGAGATCTAAAACCTCTTCAGGCATGTTTTTGATGAGGGAACTACAATATAACATGGTAGAAAGCTCTAAAAAGTCGATTTTACATAATGCCCTCTGTTTAAACTCTTATATTCGTAGCACTGTCTCTTCCTCCCCTCTTTCTCTCCTCTTCCTCTCACAGACTAAAGCTTCTATGATGAGTCTTGCTGAACTCTTGTTTCCGTATATCACTGGCCCTGTCTCTCCTCTCCTCCTCCCTCCCTTTCTCCCCCTCCCTCTCCTCCCCCGTCATGCTGCTCACGTCGCTCAGGTCGCCCAGGTGGTCCACAGAGTCGTATCGCTCCAAGTCGGAGGCGATGGTCTGGAGGCTGAACACAGAGACCGAGTCGGAGCCGCAGCGCTCTCTCTCCCTCTCCCTGTACCTCTCCACCAGCTCCATCGCAGACACCACGTCCAGCTGGAGGAAAAGAGGGACACGGAGGGAAGGTGAAGCATCAAAAACAGAAGAAGTGGATGCATATCTCCACCAACAACTGTTATCTCTGTTATACATATGACATATCACAATCTAACTGAAATCACAACTTAACTGGAGTTACCATGTATTCAACGTCAACAGTGCCCTAAAATAAAGTCCCAAGTAATTTTTAAACAATTTTCAGGAAAAAAAGGTGTGATAATTTATTTCATGCAAAGTTTATTATAATAGATGAGAAATTATATACTATCTAGGGATCGACATGTGTATTTTTTTCATGGCTGATGCTGACACCGATTGTTTAGAACCCAGAGCAACCGATGGTCGATAAGCCGATATTTAGGGCCAATATGTTGGGCCGATTTTGATGGTTTTCCCCAAATTCTGTCATTTTAATTTGCTACAAACTCCCCCACAGCCCCTTTTTCACCACAGGCCTTTCAGAAAGCTGTGTGTCACGTTTAGTGCAGTTATGCATATGCACTGAAGCGTTCAAATAAAGCTTTGTGTTTGTGTATCGACACTTTAGGCAGCAGGTCGGCCGAAACTAAATATTGACCTGTGCTGGAAATTTAAAATATATGGGTTTATCTCTAATACTGACACAAAGACACGAAATGACTTCAGAATGACTATTTTCTGAACATGACCTTCTTAAACAGGACTCGGGCCATAGAAACATGGCCTATGTCACACAAAAGGACTTGGGCCACTGTTTTAGCAGTGATACTGTAGCAAATGTGGCCACTTCAATAAAATGGCCTAAGTGTCTCTCTTGACATTCTTGACTCGCTGAGCTCTCATTCATGCAAAAAAATTATTTATACAAAAAAACGATGTGTGGCATTATTTTAGGAGGGTGTCCATATTGTAATTTAGCATAAATCAGTATTATTTTTCTACGTAAATGGTATAGCTTCCAAAACTACTTGCTGTGTACTACTTATATCATAACTCTAACCCTATGTTTCTGAGTGGTACCTGGTCGGCCCCTCCGCAGGCGCCCCTCTCCCTCCCTCCGTTCTCTCCACTCGCCTCTGCTCCCACGGGGGGACTCCTCAGGCTGGGGCAGGTCACTCTGGTGCCTCTCTGAGCGTGGATCTCCTCACTGATCTGCTCCAGGTTCCTCAGAGCCACAGAGTAACGTGTCTTCACTTTAGACACAGCCTCCTCTAACTGCAGCACCGTCGTCTTGTGTTCCTGAAAGAGGAGAATCCAATCATCCATGAACTAGAGTTTAAAGCACCACATTTTTTTTGAGAATGATCTTGAGCTGTATCTTTCACAAGTATAAGACCCATAGACTAGTATACACACATGGACCACTATGAACCTACTGGACACAGATATAACACACATGGGAATAGAAAAGAAAGTACTACTATTTAATGTAGTGAAAATGACATTCTATTGTCTAAAGAAAAGGTGTTTTGTATCATCATCGTGGTATCAGAATCGGGATTGAGTATCAAGTGTATTCCTTCTACTCAAGCAGACGTAAAAGTATAACTATGTCCAAAAAGTAAAAAGAACAATTTTATGAAAACGTTTCTCGAGTACCGTAAATTTCAGACTATAAGCTGATATTTTTTCCCCACGTTTTGAACCCTGCGGCTTATACAGTGGTGCAGCTGAAGAAAGATTATGTACTGAAGAATACACTAGTTTGGTGACAGTTAAATAATTGTCATTTTGCGCATCATGGACACACCCTCATCATGAAAACACACGAAGAAATGCACAGATGATGCAACCTTTAAGTTAAAGGCAATGGGTCTGGGATCAAAGAAGGAAATAGAGCCACTGTACGTAAGCTTGGCATTAATGAACTGATGGTGCGACGTTGGAGGCAGCAGCAGGAAAAACTTAGTCAATGTAAAAAGACGACAAAAGTTTTCAGAGGAAATATTTCATTTTCTAAACCTGCAGGCATGTTCATCCTGTGTTGATGACGTGTTGGTGCCGATTTTCAGGCACAGTTTGAAAAAAAAGTGTCTTAATTTAAAACTAAAATTAAAAAACTCTGTGTACCGTCTTTCTGTATATGTTCAAAATGTATTTTCTTTTAAAATTTAGCTGGTCCGGCCTATATTCAGTCCGGTACATGTAAGTATTCAACTCTGCCCCCCATAGTTAAATTTTTCCCCCATAAAAATAAAAAAGTGTTATAGAACAGTAATGTTGCAGTTATTTGCATTAGGCTGACCTCCAGGATGTGGTTGAACTGAGCCTTGAGTTCAAAGTACGGTTTGGATTTGATGATGGCTTTTTTGAGGGACTTTTGCAGCGTCTGGACCCGAGCCTCTGCCTCCTGACAGGCTTTAGTCACTCTCATGTGCTCCCTCTCACTGCGGAGCCGCTCCTCCTCTGCCTCGTTCACCTGCCAACAGAGAAAAACATTTAAAGCCACAGTATGTCACTTTTTTGGTGTCTTCCCTGATGGAGTGGCTGATTTATCTAGTTTAAACAGTTTTTGGTTCATTTTTGTGGTTGTTTTTATCTCTGGTTGAGTACCTTCCCCGTGGCGTGGTTGAGCATCTCCTGCCAGGTTGGGTCGAGCGTATTCTTCCCGTCGGCCATCAGTCCCTGTTCAGCCACATAAACCATCTCACGCGCTGCTGTGTGCATCGACACGGCTCGCTCAAAACGAAGAGCGGCCTTCTGGGTCTCCTGCTGCGCCTGAGGAGAGAGAGGAGAGAGATGAGAGAGAGAAGAGAGAGGAGAGAGGACAAACAGAGGACAGAGAGGTGAGAGAGAGGAGAAACAGAGGACAGAGAGATGAGAGAGAGGAGAAACAGAGGACAGAGAGATGAGAGAGGGGAAACAGAGGACAGAGAGAGGACAAACAGAGGACAGAGAGATGAGAGAGAGGAGAAACAGAGGACAGAGAGATGAGAGAGGGGAAACAGAGGACAGAGAGAGGAGAAACAGGACAGAGAGATGAGAGAGAGGAGAAACAGAGGACAGACAGAGGAGAGAGAGGAGAAACAGAGGACAGAGAGATGAGAAACAGGACAGAGAGATGAGAGAGAGGAGAAACAGGACAGAGAGATGAGAGAGGAGAGAGATGAGAAACAGGACAGACAGAGGAGAGAGAGGAGAAACAGAGGACAGAGAGATGAGAGAGAGGAGAAACAGAGGACAGAGAGATGAGAGAGGAGAAACAGAGGAGAGAGATATGAGAGAGAGGAAAAACAGAAGAGCGAGAGAGGAGAGAGAGGAGAAAGGAGAGAGCGAAGAAGGGGGGAGAGAGAATAGAAAGAGAGGAGAGAGAGATGAGAGAGGAGAAAGGAGAGAGAGAAGAGACAGGGGAGAGAGAGATGAGACAGGAGAGAGAGAGCAAGAGAGAGATGAATGACAGACGAGAGAAAGAAGAGTGAGATAGGAGAGATGAGAGAGAAACAGAGGAGAGAGATGAGAAAGAGAAGAGCGAGAGGGGAGAGAGATGAGAGAGGAGAGAGGGAAGAGACAGGGGAGAGAGAGATGAGAGAGAGGAGAGACAGAAGAGGGAGAGGAGAGAGAGGAGATGAGAAAGAGGAGAAAGGAGAGAGAGAAGGGAGAGAGGAGAGAGATGAGAGGGAGAGGGGAGAGACAGAGGAGACAATAGAAAGAGAGGAGAGAGGAGAGAGAGGAGGTGGGGGGGGAGGGGAGAGAGAGAAGAGAAAGAGAGGAGAGAGGAACAACAGAGAAGAGAGAGAGGGGAGAAGAGAGGAGAAGAGAAAGAGAGGAGAGAGAGAGGAGACACAGGGAGAGGGGAGAGAGAGGAGACAGAGAAGAGAGAGGCGAGGAAAGAGGGGAGAGAGAGAGGAGAGAGAAAAAAGAGAAAAGAGGAGAGAGAGGGAACATACACCAGTGTTTTCCATTATGAAGGAGGCTATGGTGGCCCCCTCCACCATAAATCTCCCTCATAGTCTAAAAATCACCTGGACTAAAAGTGCTCATTGTTTTGTCCTAAATGTGTTATCCTCAAATAAACTTTCAGATGGTGGCTTTAATTAGAAAACCTTACACTGGAATACTGTCGAGCAAAGAAATATTCATCTCTGTCCTAAATACATTCATAATGAGGACTTCATATTAAAGAGGTATTACACATTATAGGGTATTAACTATAAAACAATATATTAACCCCCTCCCCGAACCGCCACCTTAACGTGGTGGAGGGGTTTGAGCACCCGAATGATCCTGGGAGCTATGTTGTCGGGGGCTTCATGCCCCTGGTAGGGTCACCCATGGCAAACAGGTCCTGGGAGACGGGTCTGACTAAGAGCGGTTCAGAAGCCCATCATGGAGAGTAAAAGATCAAGGCCAGTTATGTCGCCCGGACTGGCGTTACCGGGGCCCCACCCTGGAGCCAGGCCTGGGGTGGGTGCTCGGCAGCGAGCGCCTGGTGGCCGGGCCTTTCCCCACGGGGCCCGGTCGGGCCCAGCCCGAAGAAACGACGTGGGGCCGTCCTCCCGTGGACCCACCACCTGCGGGAGGAGCCATGAGGGGCGGGTGCGGAGAGATCCGGGTAGCAGTCGAAGGCGGGGACCTCGACGACCGGATCTCCGGACATGGAGACTAGCTCTGGGGACATGGAATGTCACCTCGCTGGGGGGGAAGGAGCCTGAGCTTGTGCGGGAGGTTGAGCGTTACCGGCTAGATATAGTCGGCCTCACCTCCACGCACAGCTTGGGCTCTGGAACCCATCTTCTTGAGAGGGGTTGGACTCTCCATTTCTCTGGCGTTGCCCGCGGGGAGCGGCGG